>NW_024870561.1:182177-251882 GCF_013358625.1 Macadamia integrifolia
CATTATTGTTATCCCTTTCCCCCAAGGTTCATGGCTAGTGTATGTGTTGGCTTTGCCCCTCCTAGCCATAGAACCATCAATTTATTATTTTTATTTTAATTGTCTCCCTTTCCCTAAAGCCAAGTAGAGTAACCCTTGTAAGAGTGACTCTCTGGTCAAGTAGGGAAGCTCATATTATGATGCATCCCTCGGGCTAAGTAGAGAAACCTACTTGTGAGTCTCTCTCTAGCTTTATCCCCTTTCTTTTACTTTATTTTTATTTCAGCATTTTTTTTTTATTTATTTATTTATTTATTTTTAATTGCGTGGGTTGTTTATTTTCAGTTATTTAATTATTTAATTTTAATTGTGTGGCTTGCATCTTTAAATTCTTAGATGACGAATGGTTAGGACGTTATTTTAGATACATATGTTTAGGACAGTAATTAGAATTAGATCACAACCATTAATTGGTTCACTTTCGTATTATTAAAAGAAATAAAAAAATAAAGTGGCTGCTCTCCCTGTGTTCAACCCATAGCTACACTGATCCGTACGCTTGCGGTTACATTTTAAATTTCAAACACTAGTCATCCTTAGTACTTTCTGCCCTTTACTATCATTCTTGCTCCTTGGTCCAGGGGTTTGAGGAATGTACCTAAGACCACTCTTTCCTTTGCTAACCACCAGAGTAGGTAATTTGAAACACCCTGATGATACTTTCCCATTCCCATCCCTAGAAAGTATCATATGTTCCTCATCATTTGATTCACCAGAGGACTCCATATAGCTTCATAGTTAGCCAAAATCTTTTCATCTGGCATTTTCTTGGTGAGTGCTGCACAAGTTTCTTCTATTTCAAAACCACTAAGTTGAACTTCCTGGTCTTGTTCTTCTCTATTTTCAATGTTGGATAAGGTGTTCACCACTTCGAGATCTCCAGCTACTATAACCACCTTTTCTTCATGAATGAATTTCATTTTCTAATCGAGACTAGAGGACACTACCTTTGCATGATGTAGGCAAGGCCTTCCTAAGAGCATATTGAAAGATGTCGGCATATCAATGATCTGGAAATCAATATCAAACTTTACCGAGCTAATTACTACGGTGATGGTGAGGATGCCAAGGATTTTTCTCTTAGTGTTGTCATATGCCCGTATGATTTGGATTGATGGCCTCATCTCTTCTAGGTTGATTCCAATACTCTTTGCCAATCTCAAGGGTAGAACATTCAAAGTAGACCCATTGTCAATGAGAACCTGGGGAACCACCTTGTCCAAACATTCTACTGTGATTTGTAGAGCTTTATTATGCTAGGCTCCTTTGGGCAGTTTAGAGTCTAAGACCACCAATGACTGTACTGCATATGTTGCCCCTACTATATGTGAGAGGTGTACCAGATTTATCTCGATTGGCACTTGCACATTGGTGAGAGACTTCAAGACTGCTTCGCAGTATGTGGGGGAGGCCATCAACAATCCCCAAATTGAGATATTAGCTTGGGACTTCTTGAGCTGAGCCAAGACTAGATTCTCTGATTCTTTCTTCAAGCCACTGGTTCCTACCCCCTTAGTTCTTGACTGTTCTACGACTAGGGCCTTGCCCTTGTAGTCTCTTCTGCTTCAAGTTTCTATCACATTGGCACGTTTCTTCAAGATGATCTCCATAGGATAGCAATCTTCATCATCACTATTTGTTATGGCAATTATCCCTACCGTGGGGTCATCTTCTTCATCAAATTCCTCTTCACTACTTGGGGTAGGGGGTCGAGGTCCTCCATAAATGTCAAGGGCCCTGGGTCATGCCTTATTGACTACATTAGAAAGCCACGCAACTGCTGTATCTATCATATTTGCAAATGTGGAATGTCCCCCTATTTTCTCAAGGATTATCAACTGCTCGGTGTAGTTTGATGTCAACCAAATGATTATGAACGTAAGCCATGTGTTTTGCTATAGAATTTGCTTCACCTTCAACAGTGATCTCATAACCTTCACTATCCTCTGAATCTGATGCCGGATCTTCCCCTTCCATGTGAATTGTGAGTGCCAGCTGAATAGCATCTGTGGGATCAATCATTGGGTCATCTTTGCCAATTGCATACACAGAATATCCTCCCGGATCCCTAGGTAAGTAGTACCCTAATTCATCATCATCATCATTCTGCCAAGGCCCCTGGTAGTCATCCCAATCTGGGGACTCATCATCGCCTTGAGAATTAGAGTCATTTCCATCATTCTCACTTTCGTCCTCATCATTGTCATCATCATCCTCTTCTTGGTTGATTCCGCCTCACTTGGTACTTCATCAGAGTCCTCTTGACCATCAAATTCTCCCACATCCAAACATTTCTAGTATAAAGAGCATATGGATCAAAAATTTCCATAGGGCTAGACTTGGTCTCATTGGCTCAAAGATGGATTAGGCCAGACTCATCATTTTTTGTGTCAATCCCGATGTGGATTAGGGAGGTGTGCTATTTAATTTGTTCTCCCACGAACAATGTTATCACAGCTCTGAGGAGGTCATCTGTGACTTCTTTAATGTTATCTGGCTTGTCTTCCTGAGACACGGTGAGCTAAATTAGAGAAGTGAGATCACTAACTTGACTTTCTCCTAAAGCAGTCATTGATCCCGTTAATGAGGTCATCTTTGGGGCGTCTGGTAGTACGAGCATATCCTTCCAATTGTACCCATCCATCCATCCTTCTTCTGGGTTATATACAATCCCTGAGACTGGGATTGGTATGAGGGTGAGAAGGGATATGAGGCAGGGTGGTATGAAGGCAATGTGACAGAAGAAATAGGGTATTGTGAGGATGATAGGGGGTGATAAGATGATGAGGTTCCTTCTCCTTAATAGTGTGGTGAAGGTTGATGATATGGTGGAGGCTGGTAATATGGTGAAGGTTGAAGGTATGGTGGAGGTTAGAGGTATGGTGTAGTGGATTCTTCTATTGATGAGGACGGATGAATGGCAGATGTCTAATTTTTTGACCCTTCTCTTTTAGGAGCCTTTATGACCTTAGCCCCTTGAATCATGGCCCTTCTGTAAGCACGGGCATTCATATGATTCTTCTGAGCTCGGGACACAATGAGTTGAGTGGGATAACTCTCTATTTCTTCTTCATTTAAGTTGTTCACACGGTCATAGAGCATGGGATGACAAAAGTGCTTATCTAATTGATACATGTAACAGCCCTTCGGAAGGAGTCGCACTCCTTTTGACAAGCATCCTTAACGAATCCACGGATGTGCCCTACCAATTCTGGAGGAAGGGACAACCTTTGCATAAGCTAAAACTTCTCTTTCCGTTCAACATACCTCTCTTCTTGGTATTTCTTGGCATCCCTAATAAAATGTATTGGATTATAGAACTTAGGATCCCAATTTTTCTAGTCACTCATTGTTGCCAACATGTTGACGGTTCCATGATCCGAGAGAGGATTGGTATTGAATTCAGAAGATTGCTTCACCTTGACTTCAATGGTCCCATTGTCTACCAAGTCTTAGATTGCATGCTGGACACCTTTGCATCTTTCAGTGTTATGCCACTTCTGAGTGTGATAAGCATAAAATTCATGATCTTTGTACCAAGCTGGGGGAGGGTTGCTGATTACTCTTGGAGCCACGGTCCCTAGCAATCCTTGTTTCTTTAACTTTTTATACACTGCTATCACGGGCATCCCCAAATCAGTAAATTGCCTTCTTGGATGAGGAGCCTTCTGGGAGGGTCCATCTACTTGTATCATGAATGGTTGTTAAGAGGTGATAGGTGAGACTGACTATTGAACCTCACCTACCATATTGGTCTCGGGACCCTTTCCCTATCCAACTCTAGTGTTCTTGCCTGGATCTTCAAAGGATCTTTGATACTGAGCTTCCCTTAAGATTCTATTTTTCACACTTGTACCGGTGGCTAACAAGCATCAAAAGTTTATTGCTCTGCTTCTAAAGGCCGATCTGCGATCTTGGTGGCCTTATCCCTAAACCTCATCAAGAAGGCGGTGAATCCTTCTCTAGGATTTTTTCTTAACATCTCAAGCTCTTGACATTTCACATCCACTTCGGTGTTGTAAGAGTATTGCTTAGTGAAGGCTTTCACCACTGTTGTCCAATTCTGGGTTTGGGAAGACTCCAACTGGGTGAGCTACCTTAATGTTGGTCCTGATAGGGTTAACATGAATGCTTGTCCCATCTGGTTATTCGCAAGTTGCCATAACTTGGCGATGCTGAGGAAGACTTCGAAATGAGCCTTGGGGTCCCCTGACCCATCAAACCTGTTAGTCTGCCATTTAAATTTCTTGGGAATTCTTGCCCTGGAGAAGAAACTCATTTCATCAGAATCCACTACTTGGCTTTTCGAACTCTTTCTCGTTCGGAGCATATTTTTCAATTTCTCCAATTGCTCCCTAACTTTTCTTTCTCTGTCCGTTTCTGGAGGTTCCATTCGAACATGTGCCGCAAACTCTTCTTCTTCATCTTCATTACTACTCTGAGAGGAGGGACCCTGGAATAGGCCCCCCGTTAACCATTTGGACGGGTAGGTGAAGCTCCCCTTGATCGGTTGGCCTGACTTGCTCTTATTCTATTGAGTCAACTAGGGAAGAATTCCCGCGATGACTTGTAGTTTCATTCTGATCCAAATCTCCTATAGCTTGCGTTGGTTCAGTCTTGGGGGGGTTCAAGAGTGCACACAGTATCTGTGCTATCCCTCTCTCAACCTCGGCCATTTCCATTCGCAAGGTCTCTACAGGGTGGACCCATGCTTCCCTGGGTGATTCAGGATCGTGTGGATCTATGTGAATTGGGTTGTAATCACTTGGCAGTAGACAATCTCGAAGAGAAAATGGAGGTGATAATAGATTTAATCGAGTCAACCGGTTACCCTAATATGTCTAAAAGGACCACGAAGAATACTTGAGGTGTGAAATTGTGTCTGAACAAAAAATTGGCTTATTTTAGGATTCTTGTATTCCCAACCCCTTTGTTCACCCATTCACTAGATTAACAACCAATGATCCATCCAAAGTTAGTCCACTTGATGGTAGGGAGTGGACAGGAGTTGATGCCCCTAGTCCACTCAATGCCTTAAGTGGGAGGTTCATATAAATGGCTTGACCAGAGTACTCCTATTAATACATTCTTTGCCAATAAAGTCATGCTTTCCTTAATTTTATCCCACTAGGTGACCTTCGTCCTAGTTTCCTCGGGTCTTTTAGATAATTTGGCATTTTGGACTTTAACAGAAATCAGCCCAGATCGCATATGTCAAATCATCTATATTTCATTTTTAAGGAGGAAGGACACCTTTTATCTAAAACCCACTAAGGAGAGCACTTCTTTATGGCTAGAATATATCATAGGAAAATTCTTTTCAAGATCATAAACAAATTCTACAGATCAACTTGTGGTGTTCTTAGCATTCTTCATCTATTTCCTACATGATACAAGTATGCGATGGATGCAATAGGACCAACAAGGCTTTCTTGACAGGATCTATTTAAGCAAGGTACATGATCCTTTTGATATACCCGTGGGTATGAGATCAAGGGGGTGACTTCCTTGCCCATTACTCGTGACTACACATGAGGTTAAGCAACTTGCCACAGGTTGATGGAACCATGAGTGATTGTGTGCAAAAGTGTAATATGGGAATATCATTATCCGACCTCAAAATGTCATAAAGTGCATGGACCTCCCCGAGGGTACTGGCATAATTATAAACATCCTCTCCGTTTAACAATACCCCATACCCTTGTACAGGAAGTGGCTACCATTTGCTCTCAGAGTACTCTCCATAACATGCGCTAAACTCCTCAAGGGTGCGGGCATAATAGAGAGTCCCTAGCCAAATGATTTCACTTTGAGCATGATGCATAATGTGGTTAGGGAGTACAAATACAAACCTAGGGTTAGCAAAATATGTTTTCAAATAGATGTGGTGGAAAATGTTCTTACATTTAATGGTAGCATCTAGTGTCGGAATCTTGACATTTCTCCCCAGTGGAGTCACCACTGTGAGGTAGTGGTCGGAAAAAATGTTGTGTTCCTCCTTTTTGGGGAAGGAAAAGGGCTTGCATCCATTCCGTCCTCTCTCCTCTTTTTCTCTTTCTTGAGGGAGGGGTGTGTCGAGTGTGCTTACCCTACGAGCCCCTCACCGTCGTATCGCCGTTCGGAGATACGTTGAGGCCTACTTCATAAGAGAGTAAAATTCATCATTCGAGACGGGGATTTGATAATGGTCCAATACGGGAATCAGGATCACACAAAAAGGTTTTGAGTCGCCACCTAGGATTATGGGCTTAAGACCCAAGATCGCCCAATTCCTAAGAAGAGGGCCCGAAATTGGTCTAGTCCAAAGATTTAGGATAAGTATCAGGTTGTAGAGTTGGAAAGGTGTTAGGCACCCAATTTACCCAGTTCAACCAGTCTTCTTACTAGATACTTCAGAACAAACATTTTCCATAATAATTCCTATTTCGTATGTATGGCTAAGGTATCATACATATGTACATTAACTGAACTTAAATGATTTATGCACTAAAATAAGTTCATTATAAAGTCTACATTATGCTAATTTGGGTAAGAAATTATACCTATGCTTGACCCCTGTTTCTGGTCAAGAAGGGTGGAACCTTGATTAGTGCTAGCACGAGTTATTTTTTGGAATCTCTTGGCTCAGAGGAAGATGGTCTTGACCTCTAACTTCTTTTCTCGAGAGTTGTTGACTGCGGTGATATTTGGACAAAGTTTCGACTAGGAACGATTACCTTTAGATTTTAGGCTAAGGTACCAAGTCGGCGGAGCTTCCGCTAGGGAGGGGCTACTTCTAGAATTTTGCTGAGCTGTTGATTCGACAGAGCTTCTACTGGGAATATGCTATAGGAGGGCTAGGCTGAGGTGGCACTCCAGCAGAGCTTCCGCTAAGGTTAGGCTAATCTTAAGGATTGAGGAACTTCGAAGGCCCAAAGAACACTTCAGATCTTATGAAGATCTCCACGAAGACTGAAGGAACCTGAAGAGGGGGAGTGGGACTAAGGGAGAATTTCTTCTACACAAAATCTCACTCAAAGAAGGCAAAGGATTGAGAAGTTTTGAAGGCCCGAAGAACACTTCAAATATCCGAAGAACTTTAGATCTTATGAAGATCTCTTTGAGGACTTAAAAAATCTCGAGGGGGGAAAGGGGAGGAGAGAGGGCAGAGCTTCTCTCTCAAGGATGCTCACTTGGAGGCTTGGATGTTGTGGTGTTGTGTTGTGAAAAACAAAGGGAGGGGGGTATTTATAGGATTCTTGAACCAATGGGGAGAGAAAGGGAATTTCCTTGGCCAATGGTAGAAAAAAGTGGTTCTTTTAAGCCAATGGGGATGAAAATATGAGAATTTAGACCAATGGAGTGGGAGATGGTTTTTTGGATTGATAGGAAAAGTGGGTCTTTTTCTTAGGCCAATGAGGTGAGAATATTCCTTTTTGGGCCAATGGGAGGTTTTGGAGTAGGATATGCTAACTGAACAAGGTAAGGGGCACAAATGGGTGAAGAGAAAAATTCTTCACCCACCAGGTCGGTGAAACACGTATTCTAGTCATTGATGGCGGCACACAAGGCTAGGTAAGGGTGTTCGAGGCATGCATAGGTGTGTGCGGGGGGTTGGCTACAGTGCACAGCACACGGCAAGTATGGGTGCAAGAGGGCTGGCAGGTAGCGAGTGCTCAAAGATGGCACAATGGGGGGTGTGCTATGGCATGCGGGGGCATAGTCTCGTATGGCAGGGGTCTATGGCATAGCACACGGGGGTGCAACCTGGCACAACGGAGTCACACGGCATAGCACACGGGGCTATAGGCTGGCATGGCAGGGGCATAGGACATGCACAAGGGGGCACGTGAAATGGTACGCAGGGGCATAGGCTGGCATGACAGGGGTGTGCGACATGGAACGCAGGGGCACAGGCTGGCATCGCGGGGGCACGTGATATGGCATGTGGGGGCGTGGTAGCATCAAGGGGGCACAAGGCATGGCACGTGGGCGCGTAGGATGGTACGGCGGGCACACACAAGATGGCACGATGGGGGCATGCAGCACAGCACACGGGGGCACGCAGGAAGCATGGCTGGCCTGCTGCGGGGTTGGCTAGTGCGTGCGATATGCATGGCTGGCTGGCCTGCCTATGAGCATGGTATGCGGGGCTAGCCTACTAGCTAGTAGGCAGGTGGGCTAGCTGGCTACCTGGCTAGTGCACTCGACATGCGAGCAAAAAAATATGATTTTCCAGGGATGATTGCAGGAGATCTAATGGTCCGATTTTGACATATCATATATCATTGGAATTGTATTTTTGAGTACTATCCATCCGTACAGTCATCCTGATCAAATTCCTTCATATAGAAAAAGTCAAAATTGGACCCTCTTTTCTCTCGCATGGGATTTCTGGGGTTTTTAGGTAGAGGATGTCTTTGAGTTTCCTAAATCAAATATCATCTCTATTGATTAGAAGCAAGAAGTAATGTCCAAGATCTATAATTCATCATAGCCGGAGGGGGTGACAAAATTGGGTGTCTACAACGATAAGATATCTAGTGCCGGCATGCCCATACCATATGAAGGGCAGAGTATGGCATGACAAACCAATTCGGCCTTCACCGGTGAACACCTCCAGTGAGCTATATAGGCCAAAATTGGATTCAAATGTCTTGGGGCCCAACTCCTCACAATAGTGCAGCTCAATCTCAATCCCAAGGATGAAGCAACATAATTAGAAGTGGATTAATGTGTCGAGATGCCCCGAGGTGGGCCCATTACCCCAATTTATAATTTAAACCGATAATGGATAGAAACCCATTATTTTCCTAAATAGTCCTTAGGCAACTTAAGTGGCTATACATAAAAGCCTTTGCTATTCATTTCTCCACCTACCAAAGTAAAACTAAGGAGAAGAAGAAGAAAGAGGAGAGTAAGGGAGGAAGGGAGAAAGGAAGGGGGAGCAAGGATCCTACCAACTAAGGAAAGTTCCAGTCACTCTACTCTCCTCCATACGCTAGTCTCTCTCTCTCTCTCTCTCTCTCTCTCTCTCTCACTCATTCCTCTTTTCCATTAAGGAAAAGGATTTCTACAGGGTTTAAATCTTGCATATTGTGTGTGATTAGAGCATCGTGCTCTGATACCACCGTTGTCAAGTCCTATTCACATAGAACTCGGTTCACTCTGGGTAACCCAAAACCACCAGGATAATTTGATACAGTAACCATAGTACAGCAAGCTACAAGTAACATGGGATATAATAATGTAATTTAGCGAAAGTCTTGTTGTATATAAATACCTGTAAGCCCCTACATACTTTTGATACCCAAATTATTATATATAGTATATTTACATGTGGGCCCGTAGGCATGATATTTACATAAGAAATAATAATTTAACTATTGAAAGCAGAAAAGGGGAAGTATATTAAAAGAATCAAAAGAGAACTGTATATAGAAATCTGCTATTGTTGCCCAACAACATAGCTCTTGCATGGGCATCCATCTCCTTGGTCAAAATCATCAAAGACCCACTAATCTCCCACTGAAGTTCATCGGTGGGACCCAACGTGGGTTCCTCTACGGAGTAACCTGCAGAATCATCTAAAAATGTGTGTACATAAAGGGTGAGCTCACTAGCTCAGTAAATGGAAAGAAAGACACACATAAGAAATTACTATTCAAATGGTACTATATGCATGAGATTCATTTTAAACCTATTTCACCTAAGCAATCATTACTAGGTCATAGGTTATGTGCTACTCACAACCACAATGCGCATGTCTTGGGTACGAGACATGTTCCCTATCCCGTGATATGCCCATAGGGTATTTGGAGAAGGCTAACTGTGAGCACTTAGAAAATTAACTTATGGCCAAACAACAGTAGAAAATAAAAGCAGTATGATTGGCCCTCTGAATATATCACCAAAGTTACTGACTATCCTAATGATCAGTCAGGTGTACTTCTAACCACCATAGCGGTCCATGATCGGTGCTTCCCCCAGTGATAAACCAACACTTAAACCCCTATTGGGAAGGGTCGTAACATTAGGGAATGTAAAATCCTAACCACATGCTCCTATATGAGATAGTACGACTACATAGTACTTTTGCGTCCCATTCCACGGTCTACCAATGCATTTGTTTCCAAGCCGACTATGGCATTTAACACAGATAGGAATTTAGAATACATCAGTTTTGAAATTGTAAAAAGACATAAGATATGGTCACGATGCGTATAATAGCTTGAAGAAGGTTTTCGATGAGTTTGAGTTTCATCGAAGCTCATTTTGGCTACAGGTGGGTCTAGTACCCACCGGTTCTACCCATCGGTAGGACCCAAGGCTAACCCAGAACCGGTGGGTGCAACCGATGGGTCTTGTTACCCATCGATCCTACCCATCAATAGGCCCAGAAGAGACCGGTGGGTTACACCGGTGGGTTAGGGTACCCGCTAGTCTTACTGGCCTATTAGTCCCGAAGCCTAGGTAAGACTTGGTGGTGGGTCTGACTACCTATCGGTGCTACCCACCAATGTTCTGTGGGTTTTGCTAAACTTATCTCCTTCATCCCATCTCTTGGAAACCCAAGGGGGTTGTTCTAACTTCATTTCCCACACATTTTAGGCTTCATCTACTTAATCATTTCATGGATTTAAGTTAACATCAAGGTTTTGGGGAATGAAATCATACCTTGGCTCAAGAAACCCCAAAACTTAAGATCCTCTTTTCAACTCAAAATGTCACCTTAATATCTCCAATTCTTTGTTTTCCTTCCTCAAACCTTCAAGGAAATCACACAAGGGTTCCATTATCTCTTTGTCTTGACCACGCACAAAAGGGTTTCATCGCATTCCAAGGGTTTATGGTGTTACTTACCTCAAAACGTAGATCTCAAGGCACTGGACACTATTCCAGTGACGAAAAGGTAAGTCGTGGCTTCAAAAATCAAGGGAAGACCATTTTCCTTCTTCCTTCTCTTCTCCTTCCTCTTTTCACCCTCTTCTTTACTTCTCTCACCAAACCTTTGTTGAAGTCATAAAAGGAAGAGAGAGAGAGACATAAATGTTATTTATACCTTAGTTTGTAAATATCTACTAAGGCCTGTTTGGTTTTGCCCCTTAATGGACCAAAATGCATTAAATCATGATACCAGCTAAAATATCCAACACTATCAAGCATGTGAGACCTCATTATGATGAAGAATCCGAAATACATATGCTCACCCAAGTTGGGCTTGCTAGGGTCCACGTTTCCCCAATAGGTTGGTCACACTGGTGGGTCTCGCACATATAAGTGACCACCCACTAGTTGGCCAAAACAAGGCCAACCTTATTGTATTTTGGAGGAAAATAGAATCTTAACACATATTTCACTCTCGCCATGTATTGTGGACTAAATTCTTATCATTCAATATGATATCATACATTTCCTATTCGTACATGGCTTTATGGTACGTGTAAAGGTATGGATTAGGTGTGCGAATCACATCAGGTACCAACTCAATCTTGTCCGACCACCCAGCTTTTGACATCACCCTTACTGTAATGCACCATAGGGTACCTGCGTCAACCCTTTCCAATTTGGACCCTGCAAGACCAAACCAAACCAATCGGTCAATAAACCGGGTTTAGGGAGCAGGGCTCTGCATCTTATCCCCTCTCTTTAAAAATTTCATTCTCAAAATTAAAATTACCTAGTAGTCCGAATAGGTCAGGCTATTTAGCCTGGATTTCATCTTCTTTCTCCCAAGACGCTTTCTCAATTGAATGGTTGGCCCATCACACCTTTACAAAAGAAATTGATTAGTTGCGAAGGGTCTTTATCTTCCTATCTAGGATCTCAGCAGGTTGTTCTTCATAAGTCATATCAGCCTCCAAGTACTCTGGTTCCACATCTAGCACATGCGATGGATCATAAACATACTGCTTCAACATTGAAACATGAAATACGTTGTGAACATTGTTGAATGAAGGCAGAAGGGCCAGCATATATGCTACTGAGCCAACTTGTTTCAAGATCTCAAATGGGCCAACATATCTTAGACTTAACTTGCCCTTCCTGTGGAACCTGTGTAAACCCTTGGTAAGAGAGATTTTAAGAAATACCTTCTCTCTCTCTTGGAATTCAATGTCTTTTCTGTAGTTGTCTGCATAGCTCTTTTGGCGTGATTAGGCCACCTTAATTTTCTCACGGATGACATTAACCTTATTAGACATCATCTGTATCATTTCTGGCCCAAGCATTCACCGTTCTCCGACGTAATCCCAATATAAGGGATTTCTACACCTTTTGTCATACAATGCCTTATATGGAGCCATTCCAATTATGGCCTGATAGCTACTATTATAAGAAAATGCCATAAGAGGTATGTTTTCTTTCCAACTATCACTTATTTTCATTACATAGGTCCGAAGCATGTCTTTTAGTATTTGTATGGTTCATTCTGATTGCCCGTCAGTCTGCGGATGAAAGGCAGTACTTAGGTTCACCTGTGTTCCCATAGCATGCGGGAGGCTCTTCCAGAATTTAGATGTGAACCTTAGGTCTCTGTCTAACAAAATATTCACTAGAACTCCATGCAAGTGAACTACATTTTCCATGTAAAGTTATGCTAACTTATCCATGGAGTAGGTAGTCTTGATTGGAATGAAATGGGTTGTTTTAGTAAGCTTGTCTACTATCACCCGGATTACATCCATTCCCTTATGTATACGAGGTAGTCTGGTGACAAAATCTAATCATGTCCCACTTCCACTCTGGTATTGCTAGTGGTGAAGAGTGCCATATGGATGATGCCACTCTACCTTGACCTTCTAACTTGTGAGACACTTTGCCACATACAGGGCTATTGTAATCTTTATCCTTGGCCACCAATAACTTTTCTTAAGATCTTTGTACATCTTAGTGCTTCTGGGGTGAAGCGTGTACTCAGAACTATGTGCTTCCTTCACTATCTTGTCCTAAATCCCCATGTCATTAGGTACACAGAACCTACCCCAAAATAATAGGGCTCCATCACTGGCTATTGTGAAATCAGGATCGTCCATCCTTTGCTCTTGGATTTTGACTTTGATTTCCTGTAACTCAGGATCTAAAGGTTACTTCATAATAACCTCATGCCTGATAGATGGCTGCACTTACAGGGCCACTAAGATAAGGTCATCTGATCAATATTACATGACTGTTGCTCAAGCTCTAAGGTCGATCCTTCATTTAAAATGACTTCATCCATCAACATGGCTTCTTGCTTAAGTTGTGTACTGGTGGCCAAATAATAAAGTGATACAGTCTGAGCTTTCCAACTCAATGCATCCGCCACCACATTAGCCTTACCTGGATGGTACTATATGTCACAGTCATAATGTTTCATGAGCTCCAACCATCTCATTTGTCTCATAGTTAGATCCCTTTGGGTGAAGAACTACTTGAGACTTTTGTGATCACTGAATATTTCGTACTTCTCCCTCCCCATACAAATAACGGCGCCAGATCTTCAAGGAAAAAATAACTATTGCCAGCTCTAAATCATAAGTAGGGTAGTTCTTCTCATACTCCTTCAATTGTCTAGATGTATATGCCACTACCTTGTCATGTTGAATAAGAACGCAACCTAGCCCAATTCTAGAAGCATTAATGTAGACTGTCATACCACCTGTGCCTTCTAGAATTGTTAACACTAGGGAAACTGTCTTCTCACTCCTTAGACCATTCAAACTTCATGCCCTTTTCTTTTTGATCAAGTTGGTAATGGAGCAGTGATTCAAAAGAAATTCTTGATGAAGCACCGGTAATAGCCCTCTAACCCTAATAAACTCCTAATCTCTGCAGCATTTTGGGTGCTTCCCACTCTACTACTGCTTTTACTTTTCCAGGGTCAACTTCGATCCCATTCTCATACACTATATGCCTAGGAATCCAATTTGTTTCAACCAAAATTCACACTTGCTGAATTTCATATACAACCATTGTTCTCTTAACCTTTGAAGTACCATCCGCAAGTGTTGTGCATGCTCTTCTTCAATCTTTAAGTATATCAAGATGTCATCAATGAAAATGATGACCTACTTATCGAGAGCATCATAAAAGACTCGATTCATTAGATCGATAAAATTTTTTAGTGCATTGGTCAACCTAAAGGACAGCATTAGGAATTCATAATGACTATACCAGGTCCTAAAGGCCATCTTGGGTATGTCGCTGTTCTTTATCTTGAGCTGCTAGTAACCAGATCTGAGATCAATCTTTGAGAACACTTTGGCACCATCTGAGATCAATCTTTGAGAACACTTTGGCACCATGCTACTGATCAAAAAGGTCATCTATGTGTGGCAACGGATACTAGTTTTTGGTGGTCAATTTGTTCAATTTCTGGTAATTGATGCACATACGTAGACTTCCATCATTTTTCTTGACAAATAGAACCGGGGAACCCCAAGGAGAAACACTGGAGCCTATAAATCCCTTCTCTAGCAAATCCTACAACTGAGTCCGTTACTCCTTTAATTCTTGTGGTGCCATTTTGTACGAAGATTTAGACACTGGGGCTGCCCCGAGAACTAAATCAATAGTAAACTCTAACTCCCTGTCAGGTGGGAGCCAGGTTAGATCATCTGGGAAGACATCGAGAAACTCCCTAACTACATTCAATTCTTTTAATGGTGTGATCTTTGCTTTTATATCTTGTACTGAAGCTAAGTAGCCCTGACATCCATCATCCAATAATTTTATCACTTGTAAGGTAGAGATGAGAATCTCTCTGGGTCATTTTTTTTTATTAGCTTGATACACCAGATCTTCACCTTCATCACTCACTAGCTTAATTTGTTTCTCGGTGCACATCATGTTTTCCCGGTGAGCGGATAACCAATCCATGCCCAATATGACGTCAAAATTTTGTATGTTAAATTTGATAAGTTGGGCATCTAGCTTCTTTCCACCTATTTCAATAGGACATGGTCCATATACTTCATTTAATTGTGCTACTTTGCCTATAGGTGTGCTAACAATCAATTTGCTCTCTAGAGCCCTGGGTGTTATGTCAATCTTTCTAGTAAATCTTTTAGATATAAAAGAATGTGATGCTCCAGAGTCAAATAACACATAAGCTAGTATACCCAAGATTGATAGAATACCTGCTACAACATCGGGGCTTGCTTCAACCTATTCAGCTGATAAGGCATACATTCTCCCTTGAGGCGGGCCACCTTAAGTCAATATGGGCCTATAAATAGGAAGTTGACTCTGTACAATAGCCGGGTTGGATAGGTAATCCTTTATAAAATGCCCAAGTGATTTGCAAACATAGCACCTATTTTAGGAGGCTTGCACTGGTACTGATGCTCTCTATATTTGACTCGGTGCAGTGGGAGGACGAGGCAGCTACGGGGCCATAGGCACCATCTTAATGATCAGGTGAAAAGCGGTAGTACCAGATCTACGGGAACCGTAGCCCCTAAACTAAAGGTTTCTAAGACATTCTTCTTCCCCCTGGCCACAAAATGGGGAGATAACCAGGTGGTCCAGGCCCGACACCATCCTCTGGGCACCACCGCTTGTTCTCTTTTGAACGATCTCACTGAGGTATGCCATGTCTGATATTGAAATTCTATTCGCCTGATGCTATACTTACCCTTCCTTGGTTTTGCTGGCTACTTGGAGACCATTCCATGACCTTGTGTTTTCAGATTCTGAGAGAGTCATCTGGATTCATCAACTGTCTGAGAACCGAGTCCTTTTCCAGGGCCATGCCTGGTACCTCAGAGAGAGAGTAGTGCCCCAGTGGTCAGACATCGATCCACGTCCTTCTCCTGGTCTTCCTCCACCCACTATACATTGTCCAGAGATTGTCACTGTAGATGAGATGAAGTACTTGGCTAACGAAGTATGGGAGGACTCCTTTCTTGATTCGGATAGGGACTACGGAGCCTTCCTAGAGGAGGAGACAGTGTGCACCTTTCTTAGTACCAATGGTCCAGTGGTATGTTGCCCTTTCTTGAGTATTTCCTGTAGATTCTTCCTTGTTTTGGTCTTGACTCATGTTCTTTCAGGGGAGAGTGAGACATATAGATCCTTCTGTTGTTTGGTCTTATACTAGTGCTACCGATCCTTCACAAACAAGGCCCTCTACCAATGCCAGCGGGTCTCTCAGAGGTGCTAACATCCCCTTTCGTGGCTTCCCTACCTGGACCTATCCCAACGCGGCCAACCCCAGTCTCCCTTATCTTCTGGAGCCGAACACAGATGTAGATGCTTCCCTTGGGTTGCCTATTCCTTATGATTATGTAAGTATTTGATCATTTTTCAATTAAACTCTTGACTTCCTTTGGTTGATACGCTCTTTCTCAGGTGTCCACGGAGGTCTATGCTGAGATTAGGAGGATGCACTATGGCCTATGCAATGAGATAATTGCCAAGGATCATGAGATTGCCTGGCAGGGTGCACTGATTGAGGACCTGACTCAGAGGTTGGAGCAGGTTGGAGTAGCAGGTTTCTCGAGGAGCCAAATCTAAAAAATAGCAAGACTTCCTTGATAATGATCTAATCCGAATCTATGGCCATAGCTCATATCATCAAATCCCTTGAATGTTTCTACAAGAATCATAGGGACGATGTCACCTCCCTTCTTCAACTATTTTACTACCTCAATAAGAACAGATGGTGCACCGTGCTTGGGGTAAGGAGAACATAACGAGCTATCACGCAAAGGAAATAAGTATCCAAGGATTGCTACTAATGAATTCCTCCCATTGGTAGATATTGGATGAAGATCTGAGCCACCTTCAGAATGTTGATCTTCCCATACCTGACAAACTACTTTACGTCTTCTTCTTCCTATCCAAAGAAACCCTAAATTTCCTCTAAGCAATCTTTCTTCAAAGAGTGTTGGAACAAACTGCCTTTGGGTGGAGATAGCATACAAACCTGAAATTCTTCAAGAGTTGGGCAAATCTCTGCTAATCCAAACCGAAATACATGCAAGTTGGCATCCCAGTGTTGAGACACCTGCCGGAGCAATTTGTGATGTAGCTTCAGACATCCAGTCTGACCTAGAAATGACACATTCATGGATTCTAGCAATCCTGGTGCCCATATATTTATGTCTAAGGTCCATTTCCTCAACGTCTCATCCAATGAGTCCATGAATTTTCCTAAAACCAATACAAACAACAAGATATGATGATTTATCAAAGCATACTCATTAGCTAATGATTCAAATAGGGCTTTACCACTGTTACATCATACTCTTCTTTTTTCTTTTGACTTTGACTGACCAAGGGTGGAGAATAAACTGGCCTTGATAAACTGGTGCTAGGTGGTGATTTTCTTTTAGGGGATAGAATCCTGGATAAGAATAGACGAACCATAGATGAATAACAGATACCTAATGGCCTTGCATGCCAAATGGCGATTCTTGGGGGATAGAATCCTGAGTAAGAAGTGATGGACCAATGGGTAGATGACAGATACCTAATGGCCTTTCATGCCAAATGGTGATTCTTAGGGGACACAAACTATGATGATCTTTTAAGGTACTTTGATTATTAATCAAGGAACCAATTTATTGCCTTAGATGGTTGAGACCGCACTTGCACATGTTAAGTTGCCTACGTATCCCTCAAAAGGAATCAAGTCTGATGTAGTTCAGGACATTCACCCTTTCAGACATAATATTTCTTAAGTTGATCCATGTTAACCAGTCCGGGTACATCTTTGCCATTATGGTCTACGCATTTCATAGCTTTGCCTGGTAGAATTTCTTTGATAGTGAAGAGGCTGCTCCAGTTGGGCCTGAATTTTCCTCTTGTGCCATAAATTGGGCTCTTTGTTCTCGAAGAACATGTTCGCCCACCTCTATGTGGTGGCGCTTTACATTCTTGTTAAAGGCCCTAGCCATTCTCAATTGATATTTCTTCAGATTATCCATGGCTTTCATGCACCTTTCAGCAAGAAAGTTGAGCTCATCATGTCGGACTTCACCCATTCTCCTTCAGGTAGCTAACTATCAAGGAGTACCCTTAATGTCGGTACCAGGATTTTCACGGGTAGAATCGCCTCAACTCCATACACTAAAGAGAAAGGAGTTACCCCTGTCGAAGATCCTAAAGAAGTCCGGTATGCCCATAAGGCAAGGGGTAACTTATCAGCCAATCCTTGTGTGTTTTCGCCATTTTCTGCAGGATGACTTTGATGTTCTTGTTTGCTACCTCTACTACCCCATTGGTCTACGACTTGTATGGTAGATCGATGCCTTCTGATACCGCACTTTGTGTAGATTTTGTTGGTCTTACTCCATAAATGGGATCCCTGATCTGATATCAATTCTTGAGGTACTCCATATCAGAAAATGATGTTTTCCTGGATGAACTTAGCCACCTTAGCAGATGTGAGGACTGCAAAGGACTGAGCTTCTATCCACTTGGTAAAATAATCAATGGCTACCAAGATGAACTCGTGGCCATTGGATGCTTTGGGGTTGACCTTTCCAATGATATCAATGCCCCAAGTGGAGAATGGCCAAGGTGAACTGAGCGAATGCAACTCTGTTGGTAGGATATGTATGATGTTACCAAATTTCTGAAACTTGTGGCATTTCTTAATGAAGTCCACGCAATCCGCTTCCATTGTGTTCTAGTACTATCCTAGCCTGAGGATCTTCTTAGATAACATCTTGGCATTCATGTGGGGTCCACAAAGACCTTAATGAATTTCTTCCATGATATCTATAGCTTGATCCACATCTACACACAACAACTGTATTCCGTCATAGGACTGTTTGTATAATAGATACTCTTGGAAAATAAACTGGGTGGCATATCTTCTCAGAAACTTCTTCTCTCTGTCAGTTGCTTCAACTGGATACTTTCTTTCCCTGATGAAATCCACTATGTGAGTGAACCAAGACCGACCATCCATAGTGAGAGAGTTCACTGTATTCTGATAAATGGGCCTGCTTCTTTATTCTACCAAGAATGGTTAGACTCTTGCTATAGGGTTGCACTCTACCATAGAAGCCAAGGTTGCAAGGGCATCAGCAAACAAGTGTTCGACCGTAATCTTCTCAAAGTGTTCAATCACCTCTTCCAGATGTTCTTGATATGGCTTTGGCTTCTCATCTCTAGTTTTCCACTTTCCCTGTGTCTAACAGATTACAATGGATGAATCTCTATAAACCTTGATCCTTTTAACTCCAATGGTCAGGGCCGTTTCCAGTCCCAAAGCACAAGCTTCCTACTTAGCAATGTTATTGGTACATAGGAAGTCAAGGCGGAATGACAAAGGTAAATAAAGGTTGTTAGGAATGACAAGTAATATTCCTATGCCACATCCCTTTTGATTGGTCCCTCTATCAAACAATAACTGCCATACATTAACCGTATCTTCTTCCTCTACTGTTGCGATTCCTTCATCGGAAAAGGCATCATTCAAGGATCTTCCATCTTCTATGGGGTGAGCAGCCAAATGATTAGCTATGTCCTACCCCTTGATAGATTTCTAAGTAACATAGGTGATGTCAAAATCTGATAGCAAAAGTAACCAACGGGTCATCCTTCCTGTTAAGGCCGGTCTCTGGAAGAGATATTTGATGGGATCCATCTTTTAGATCAAGTATCGCAACCTTTTAATTGCCCAAATCAACGTAGCACAAGTTCACTCCAAAGATATGAACCTTGTCTTATATTCTAGAAACTTCTTGCTGAGGTAACATATGGCATGCTCTACCCCCTTTTTTGTTTCCTTCTGTGCTAGCAAAGAGCCCATGGAATATTCTCCCACATAAAGATACAATAGAAGTGGTGCTCATTCCACTGATGGTGTCAATACTGGTGGGTTCATCAGGTATCCCATGATCTTGTCAAAATCTTACTGGCATTGGTCATTCCATTCCATTGGCCAATCTTTCTTCAACAGCTTGAAAATTGGTTCACGGATTGTAGTCAACTGAGCTGTCAATCAGCTAATATATTGCATGTGACCCAGAAATCCTCATATTTGTTTCTCAGTCCGAGGCGTGGTCATTTCTTGAATTGCCTTGACCTTGATAGGGTCGACTTCAATGCCTCTTTCACTCACCAAGAAGCCTAACAACTTTTCCGTTGTTGCCCTGAATACATACTTCTGAGGGTTAACTTCAGCTAATACTTCTTAAGTCTTTCAAAGAATCACCTTACTGTGGAAATATGCCCCTGCCGATATTTAGACTTTACTACCATGTCATCCACATAGACTTCCACATCTTTGTTCATTATGTTATGCAATATGTCCGTGGCTGCTCTTTGATAGGTAGCCCCGGCATTCTTCAATCCAAAAGACATCACCTTGTAATAATAGGTTCCCCACGGAGTGGTGAAGGTTGTTTTCTCATGATCCTCTGGGATCCTCTGGGTGCATGCTTATTTGGTTGTATCCTGAGAATCCATCCATGAATGATAATAAAGCATGCTCTGTCATATTATCCACCAATACATCAATGTGAGGTAATGGAAAGTCATCTTTAGGGCTTATTTTGTTAAGATCTCGGTAGTCTATGCACATTCGTACCTTTTCATCTTTCTTCGGTACTGGTACAATATTGGCCAACCATTGGGGGTACTACTTCATCACTTATAAGAAACCCGCATTCCATTGCCTCACAACTTCTCTAATCTTCTCACTCCATTATGGCCTCATTCTTTGGAGCTTCTATTTTATCGGCTTTGCCCCAAGGTAAGTCGGCAATTGATGCTGCACAATGTTAGGGTCGATACCAAGCATATTCTCATAAGACCAAGCAAAGGCCTTGATGAATTCCTTCAAAATATTACTCATCCGTTCTACTTCTTCATCATCAAGGGTAGTGCCAATTTTTACCTCTCGAAGACATTAGTCGGTTCCTAGATTAATAACCCGAGTATCCTTACGGATGGATTAGGCTTTCTTTGGTTTGCATTGTTATATTAATTCTTAATATTTATTAAGATCATCATCTGAAAAATGAGGCAAGTCATACTCGGAATCAGAAATTTCATTCATGAAAAAAGTAGTAACAAACTCGTCATAGAAGGACTCTGGACTCTTCTCAAGAGGGCAGATTGACACATAATCATAAACCATAGACTTTACTACAGACTAGATAACTGGCATTATGCTTTCACCAGGGGTAATCAGGCTTGTTGACTCAAAAGCACGAGCAAACTTGAAGTTTTCCCCGATGCTTGTCCAATTCAGAAGTGGTTCAGTGGCTTAATGGATGAGGAGGTGTGGCAAAGGGCCTTCTTCACCTTCTAAGAAAGTTGCTGCTATATCTTTAGTGGCATCATGGTTCCTCTGGGTAGGTGCCTGCTTCTTCATAAATACAAGCCGATCAATCTCGTGCTCTCAGAAGCCGAACTTTTTGAGGGGTGAAGATCGATGGAGACTGCTCAATCCTTGTTCTATGAATTCTATCTTTTCGAGCCTGTTGAGGGATGCCATCTTGTTACCTCGGTCACATCTTTGACTACCTTCACGACCTTCCCATTGCAATTGGTTCGGGCACAGTACATACAAACCATCATCCTCTGTGCTCTCCTCTATTTTGCTTACACACTTCTTCCTCTGAAAGGATGGGCCTTGAGCTCATGCAACTCTCTGGATCTTAGCTCTTGTAGGAGAGAGCAAATAAAACCTTTCAAATCAATGGGAAGTGACAGACTCCAGGTGAGTCTTATGTTCTTCTCCCATTCTCTCTTCATAAGAACTCGAGGACTAGGTGCCTCCTTTGATTGGATCAATATTGTAGGATCATCAGAGGAAGACCCAGTCTCAATCAATGCAATTTCTGCTATCCCAGTGATGCAAATGTCTTGGTTACCTTCTTTGATTAGCATTTTCTATTGTTCCACTTTATGAGTCACCCGATCAAACTCATCTTGGAATAAAATTTCAAGTCTGGGTTGCATCTTGGCAGCAGTTTCATCAAACCACAGCTCTACATTTTCATGAAAGGGGAAATCCTCTCCTTCTTTCACAAAGTACCTATTGAGAGTAGGGTAGTAAGTGATAGAGATCTTCCTAATCATCATTTGCACTTTCTACCCTTTGATAGTTGGAGGAGTGTACCCAAAACCATTCTTTCCTTTGTTCACTGCCAAAGTAGGCTACTTTGGAACTCCTTGGTGATATTTCCCCAGTCCCATGCTAGGAAAGTACTACATATTCTTCATCATTTGATTCACTGGCAGACTCCAGATGGCTTCATAGTTAGCTAGGACTTTTTCCTTTGGAGCTTCTTTGGCAATGGCTATGCAAGTGGTGTCTAATTCAAAACCATTCAACTGCATCTCCTAGTCTATTTCTTCCCCGTTTTCAATGTTGGCCAGAGTGTTAACGACTTCAGGATCTCTGGCCACTAATACCACCTTCCCCTCATGGATGAACTTCATTTTTTTATGAAGACTAAAGGACACCGCCTTCGCAGGATGCAACAAACGCCTTCCTAAGAGCATGCTAAAAGCTACTGGTATATCAATGACTCGAAAATCAACATCAAACTTCACTAGGCCAATCTTTATAGCAAGGGTAATGATGCCAAGGATCTTTCCCTTGGTATTATCGTACGCCCTTATGGTTTGGGTGGTTGGCCTCATTTCTTCCAAGTTGATGCTGATACTCTTTACTGATCTCAATAGTAGCACATTCAAAGCGGACCCATTGTCAATAAGAACCTGGGGAACCACTTTGTCAAGGCATTCAACAATAATGTGGAGAGCCCGATTGTGTTGGGTTTCCTTAGGGAGCTCAAAATTCGAGAACATCAGGGACTGCACTGCATATATTGCTCCTACTATATGTGTGAGATGCGTTGGATTTATCTCGATCGGTACTTGTACATTAACGAGAGACCTCAAGACTACTTCACGGTGCGAAGGGACGTCATCAACAATCCCCAAAAGGAGATATTTGCCTAGGATTTCTTGATTTGAGCCAAGACTGGGTTCTTTGGATCTTTCTTTATGATGCTAGTTCTGGCTTCATTAGCCCTTCGCTGCTCTACTGCTAGAGCCTTGCCCTTGTAGTCTTTCCCACTTCTAGTTTCCATCACGGTGATTGATTTTTTCACAATAATCTTAGTGGGATAACTATCTTCATCATCATTGTTAGTTAGGGTGATTATCCCCACCATAGGATCATCTTCTTCTAATTCTCCTTCCCTGCTTGGGGTGGGAAGTCGAGGACCTCCACAAATATCCACCGCCCTAGCTTATAGCTTTGTGATTGCATTGGAAAGCTGTTAGAATGCAGCATCTACTGCCTCTGCGATTGTGTCATCTGGTCCTATTTCCTTCAGATCATCCAATTTCTCTCGGTAGTGAAGATCACTAATGGTTACTTCCCCTAACATTTTGTCAATTTCTTCTACTCTTTCTTGCATTCTCAATGTGTTGGAATACACTTAACACAGTTTTTCTTCCAACTCAAATATGGAGTACTGTTCATCCATATAAACTTGCGTCAGCTCTCCAAATTCCCCCTCATTCTATGAATCTGATGTAGAATCATCTCCCTCCATGCATAAGGAAGGGTAAATGCCACTTGTTGGATCAGCTATTAGGTCATCATTGCCAATGGCGTAGACTGAGAAACATGTCAGATGTTCTGGTGAGTAATATTCTAACTCATCATTATAATCATTGTACTAAGGCCCTTAGTAGTCATCCTAGTCTGGATGCCCATCATCCTCTCAAGAATTAGAGTCATCTCCATCCTTCTCATCTTCATTTTTTTCCTCATCATCATCATCATCGTCCTCTTCTTTGCTGATTTCACTCCCACTTGATTCTTCATCAGATTCCTTAAGGCCATCAAATCCTTCGGTAGCCAAACACTTGTAGTATTCACAGTGTACAGATCGAAAGATTTCTATAGGGTTGGTCCTATCATTACTGGCTAGAAGTTGGACCAGTCCTAACTCATCATCCTCTACGTCACTCCCTATGTGGATTAAGAAAGTGTATTCTTTGATCTGCTCCCCAACAACCAATGTGGTTATTGCTCTAAAAAGATTAGTTGTAATCTCTTCAATTACCTCTAGATTGTCTTCTGAAGTTACAGCAGGCTGACTTAGAGAAGTGGAATCACTCTCTTAGTCTTCCCCAATACATTTGCTGACCCTGTTGATGAAGTCATCTTTGGGGAATCTAGTAGTGCAAGTATATCCTTCCAATTGTATCCATCCGTCCATCCTTCTTTTGGGTTATACACCAAACCTTGAGAATGGGATTGATATGAGGGTGATGAAGGATATGAAATGGGATGGTATGAAGATGATGTAATGTGAGAGATAGGATATGAATATTGGTGGTGATAGGATGAATAGATTCCTCCACTTTGATAGTGGGGGAAAGGTTGATGATATGGTGGAGGCAGATAATATGGCGGAGGCTGATAATATGGCAAAGGATGATAATGCAATGCGGTGGATTCTTCTGATGAGGAGGGATGGATGGAGGGCACTTGATCTTCTAACTCTTCCTTTGATGATTCTCTTCTTCTGGGGGTTCTTATGACTCCAGCCCTTTGACTCATGATTTTCCTATAAGCGCGGGCATTCATATGATTCTTCCGAACCCTAGGTATAATGGGTTGAGTGGGGTCACTCTTTATAGTTTCTTCATCCAGATTGTTCACATAATCAGGGAGTGGGTTGATATTGACATTGGGAGGCTGCTTGATCTTGACATCAATGGTTCCATTGTCTACCAAGTTCTGAATTGCATGTTGTAAACCCAAACATCTTTCAGTATTGTGCCCCTTCTGGATAGGCACAATACTCATGATCCCTACACCAAGCTGGAGAAGGGTTGTTGATCACTCTTGGAGCCACTGACCCTAGCAATCCTTGCTTCTTTAACTTTTCATATGCAACTATTAAGGGCATTCCCAGATTAGAAAACTGCCTTCTTGGGCGAGGAGCCTTTTGGGTGGGTGCATCTATTTGTATTATGAAGGACTGTGAAGAAGTGGCTGGTGAGACTGATTGCTAAACTACACTCACCATATTAGTTTCATCTGACTCGGGTGTTCTTGCTTGCATCTTGAGAGAATCCTTGATACTAGGCCTCTCTTAGAATTCTATTCTCCACCCATGTGCCGGTGGCTATCAAGGTATCAAAAGTTTACAAATGTTGACAATAAAGAACATTATAATAGGGTTTTGACAAGTTCATTATTAACATCTCTAACTACTCTGCTTCTGAAGGCCTATCTGCCATCTTAGCGGCCTTGTCTCTGATTCTCATCAAGAAGGCAGTGAATCCTTCTTTGGGTTGCTACCTCAATGTCTCAAGCTCCCGACATCTCACATCCACCTCAGTATTGTAGGAGTGTTGTTTGGTGAAGGCCTTCACTACTGTCACCCAATTCTGAGTTTGTGATGACTCCAACTGTGTGAGCCACCTCAGTGCTGGTCCTAATAGGGTTAACATAAAGGCTTGCCCCATCTGGTTATCTGTAAGTTACCATGACTTGGCGATTCTGAGGAAAACCTTGAGATGAGCCTTGGGGTCTCCTAACCCATCAAACCTATCAATCTGCCACTTGAATTTTTCTAGAATTCTTGCTCCAGAGAAGAAACTCATTGCCTCAGAATCCACTACTTGGCCTTCTGAGCCTTTTCCTGCTCGAATCATGTTCTCCAACTTCTCTAACTGCTCTCTGAGCTTCCTTTCTTTCTCCTTCTCCGGAGGCTCAAAGTGGACGTGTGCTACAAATTCCTCTTCTTCATCTTCGATCACTACCCTAGGAGGAGGGACCTTGGAATAGGCTCCTCATTGACCATTCAGCCGGATAGGTAAAGATCCTCTCTGATCGGTTGGCCGAACATACTCTGGTTCCCCTTGAGTCTACTCAGGAAGAATTCTGACGATGACCTGTAGCTCCATTTTGCTATACATCTCCTGTTGCTGGTGCCAGCCCATTCCTGGGAACAGCTCTGGGAGGGTTCTGAAGTGTATGTAATATTTGAGCTATCCCTCTTTTGACTTCAGCCATCTCTATCTGCAAGGTCACCAAGCAATGGACCCAGGCCTATTCGAGTGTTTCCATGTTGGGTGGATCCATGGTTACTGGGTTATAATCACCTGGAAGTAGACAACCTCGAAGAGATGACGGAGGTGATTTTGGATTTAGGCGAGTCAACAGATTACCCTGACGCATCCAAAGGGACCGCAGCGAATACTTGAGATGTGAAATTGTGCCTGAACCAAAAGTGGTTTATTTTAGGATTCTTAAATTTCCCAACCCCTTATTCGTACATTCATCAAATTAATAACCAATGATCCATCCAAAGTCAGCCCGCTAAATGGTAAGGGGTGGATAGGGTTTGATGCCTCTGGTCCACCCAATGTCATAAGTAGGAAGGTCATACAAATGGCTTGTTGAAAATATTCCCATAAGACATTCCATGTAATAAAGTCATGTTCTCCTTACTCTTTTTCCCACTAGGTGCCCTTCCTTCTGATTTTCTCGTTACTTATCGAGACTTAACATGACTCTGATGGGATTGCCCCTGAGTCACATATTTAGACATTCTTCTTAAGGAGGAGGGACATCTTTTATCCGAAACCCACTTAGGAAAGCAATTCTTTATGATTGGAATATAGTGTAGGAACCTTTCTTTTCAAGACCGCAAACAAGTTCTATAGTTAGCTTGTGGCACTCCTAACTTCTTCATCTATTTTCTACATGATGCGAGCATGCGGTGGATGCAATAGGATCAACAAGGCTTCCTTAACAGGATCTATATACGTAAAGTATGTGATCCTTTTGATATACCCATAGGTATGAGATCAATGGGTGACTTCCTTGCTCATTACTCGTGACTACACACGAGGTTAAGCAATTTGGCCACGGGGTGGTAGAACCATGAGTGATTGTGTGCAAAAGTGTAATGTAGGGTAACCATCATTCAATCTTAGAATGTCGTAAAGTGCTCGGACCTCCCCGAGGGTGCTGGCATGAATACAACATCCTCGTCATTTTATGACACATTCGATCTCAGAATGTTATAAAGTGCATGGACCTCCCCAGGGGTGCTGGTACAATTACAACATCCTCACCGTTTGACGATACCTTTCATTCTTGTATAGGAAGTGGGTATCATATGCTCTCAGAGTACTCTCTATGACATGCATTGACCTCCCTGAGGGTGCGGCCATGATAGGGAATCCCTTGCCAAATGATTTCACTTCGAGCACTATACATGATGCAGTTAGTGAATATAATTACAAACATAGGGTTAGTTAAACATATTTTCAAACAAATGTGGCAGAAAATATGCTTATATTTGAAAGAAGCATCTAGTATCGGAAGCTTGACATTTATCCCCAGTGGAGTCGCCACTGTGAGGGTACCGGCCAAAGAAGAATGGACTATGCATCCCCAACCTCTCTCTTCTCTCTCTCTCTCTCCCTACTTTCATGGGAGGGGAGGGTTCGAGTCATGTGTGCTTTCCTTGCAAGCCCCGCACCGCTGTATTGATGCTTGGAGATACGTGGAGGCCTATTTTGTAAGAGTATAAAATTTATCATTTGAGATGGAGATTTTGATGATGGTCCAATTTGGGGATTGGGATCATATAAATAGGGTTTGGAGTCGGTACCTAGGGTTATGGGCCTAGGACCTGGGGGTGGGCTTGATTCCTAAGAAAATGGCCTAAAATTTAGTCTAGTCCAGAGATTTAGGGTAAGTGTCAGATTATAGAGTTGGGAAGGTGTTAAGCACCCAATCTGCCCCGGTTCAACCGGTCTTCTTGCTAGATGCTTGAGAACGAACATTTTTCACAATTATTACTATTCCACATGTATGGTTAAGTTATCACACATATATACATTAATTGAATTCAAACTATTATATACACTAAAACAAGGCTTATTAGATATCTACGTTATGCTTAAATGAGGAAAGAGATTATAGCTAAATTTGACCCATGTTTCGGGTCAAGAGGGGTGGGCCCCTGATTGGTACCGGATCAGACTGTCTTTCATGTTCTCCTGGCTTAGGAGAAGATAGTCTTAACCTCCAACTTCCTTTCTTGAGAGATGTTGATTGTGATGATATCCAGACAGAGTTTCGGCTAGGAATGGTTGCTTTCGGATTTAGATTCGAGCAGAGCTTCAGCTAGGGAAGGCTATTTTCGGCTTTGGATTAGAATAGAGTTTCGGCTAAGGAAGGCTATTTTTGGGCTTGGGATGAGATGGCACTCCGACAGAGCTTCTGTTGGGGATAGTCTAAGGGAGGGCTAGGTTGAGGTGGCACTTCGACAAAGCTTCCACTGGGAATGGATTTTCTAGAAATATTCCAGGGACACTCGGATGGGGGTTCGGCTAGGAAAGGCTATTTCTGAAAAGAAACAGGCTGACCTAAATGGATTAAAGAACTCTAAAGCCCCAAAGAACACTTTGAAGATCCGAACAGAGTTTTAGATCTTTAACAAAGATTTCTTTATAGACCGGAAGAACCTCAAAAGGGGGGGTTTCTATTTCAAGAACACTCAAAGGAGGTGGCTCCAGAACATACATTTTTTTGCTAAAAACTAGATCTAATTAAGAATTTGGATTGAAGATCTTCAAGATCCAAATGAGTTTTCGGTTCTTGACTTAGATCGCTCTGAAGATTAGAAGAAAATCAAGAGGGGGGAGGGTAGGAAAATTTCACTCTAAAAGGGGATTCTGGGTATTGGTGTCCTCTTTTTCTAAGGAAGGGGGGTATTTATAATTTTTTCTAGCCAAATAGGAGAGGAGGAATCCTTTTATCTAGTAGATGAAAAGGAGGGCTCTTGCCTAAAGTGAAGAGATAGGATTTTTGTCCAATGGGTAAAGGTGGGGTCGAAGGTAAAAATGGGTGGGGAGGGCTTTTATCCAATGGATAAAAAGGGATTTTCAAAAAAATGGGAGGAGAGAGAAATTTTAGCTAGAAAAATGTATTTTTGAAAAAACGAGAGAGAGAAACTTTAGCCAAAAAAATGAGATTTTTAAAAAAGCTAGAGGAGAGAGAAGGTTTAGCCAAAAAAGGTAGTTTTCAGAAAAGCAGGAGGAGAGAAGGTTTAGCCAGAAAAAGGTAATTTTCAGAAGAGCCAGAGGAGAGAGAAAGTTTAGCCAGAAAAGGTAGTTTTTGAAAAGCAGGATGAGAGAGAAGGTTTAACCAGAAAAGACAGTTTTCAAAAAAGCGGGAGGAGAGAGAAGTTTAGTCAGAAAAGGTAATTTTTGAAAAAGCATGAGGAGAGAGAAGGTTTAGCCAGAGAAGGCAGTTTTCGAAAAGAGAGGAGAGAGAAGGTTTAGCCAAAAAAGATAATTTTTGAAAAAGCAGGAGGAGAGAGAAGATTTAGCCAAAAAAGATAGTTTTTGAAAAAGAAAAAGGAGAGAGAAGGTTTAGCCGAAAAAGATAGTCTTTAAAAAAGCGAGAGGAGAGAGAAAGTTTAGCCAAAAAAGCGAGAGGAGAGAGAAGGTTTGGCGAAAAAAGATAGTTTTCAAAAAAGCAGAAGGAAAGAGAAAGTTTTGGTAGGTAGTGTGGGTGATGTCATGGGTGCGCGAATACATAGGTATGCGGGTAATGTGCACAGCGGGTGCGTGTATGCACGGGTGTGCAAGCAATGTGCATGGTGTGCGGGCCACCTGGGCATGGTGCAGGCACAGTGTGCATGGCCATACAGGCAAGGTGTGCATGGTATACAGCAGAGGCATGCACAGCGTGCAGTAGGGGCACGCATGCTTGCGGCGGGGGCGTGCATGCGTGTGGCGGGGGCGCGCAGCATGCGGCAGGGGTGTGCAGAGGTGTGCAAGGGTGTGTGCATGGCTTTGTGCATGGCTGTGTGCATGGCATGGTTGCGTGCATGTGCTACAGCCCATGGGTAGCGAGCACGTGCATGGGCTGGCCTGTTGGCCAGAGTATACAGCACGTACACGAATATGGTTTTTTCTGGTGATGATTACGGGAGATCCGTCGGTCTGATTTTGGCATATCATATATCGTCGAAATAGTATTTCTGAGCACTATTCATCGTATGGTCATCTTGACCAGATTCCTTCATATATGAAAAGTTAAAATTGGACCCCTTCTCTCCCACGTGGGGATTTTCAGGGCTTTGGGTAGGGGAACGTTTCCGTCAGCACCTCTGTCGATCAGAAGTCAAAAATCACGTCCAAGATCTAAATTTCATCATAACCAAAGGAGGGTGACAAAATTGGGTGTTTACAGGGCAATTTTGTTTACTCCATGATTTTCTTCCTTATCCATCATATTTGACATTCCATGAATTGTTTAACCCTATTTTCGTAATTTTGTTGTTTTAGGGTTTTTCCAGTTTCTCTCTTCTTTCTTGCACAATGCATGATTCAATGAGTCTATCAACTCACATTTTGTTGCATAATGGTAGTAGGAGTATCACATTGCACATATGCATCACTTAGCTCCCTTTGGCATGAGCTTTCACCATTTCTAGGTTAGGGTTCTTGAGAAATTTTGGGGTTTTCCATTGTTTTGTCCCCAATAAGGTTAAGACATGTATACTTGTATGAAATTTGAACCCTCTTTTACTTATTATTGCTAAATTTCCTCGATGCTATAATTTTTCATGGCTTATGCTCTTCTCTTTATAGAATTTCCCCTCTTTCTTCCTTTGGAAATCTATCAATGCCATGGATTGATGCTAACTTTGGTATTTGCATGAATCCATGCCTTAGGTAGATGCTTCTGTCCCTTATATTTTATTTGTATAATGCATCCATTTATCATGACTCTATGAAATTCATTTGTCAATACATGATTTTATCAACTTACCATTCATATGTGCCTATATTATGACTGGCATTATATTACAGGGCTTCCTCCTTTTATTTGTCATTCAATATACATTTCCCATACCATGTACCTAATATGAGTGTCATTCCCATTTATTTTCCTCCTAATGACCTTATTTACTTGATCGTCTTTCATCCCTTGTTTTTACAATTCCTCTTGAAATCTTGTCAATTTCTCATGTTTTTCCCCATGAATTTTGTAGAATGTCTTCTTGCAAGGGCAATGGAGCTACCTCCACTTCTAGGGGCAATAATGCCCCCAGTAGAAAGAGAAGGGGTAAAGCCACCAGTTCTTCCACTCCTCACGCCTGTGCTAGGAGGAGTGTTTCTGAGGACCCGAAGGATTATGATGACAGTCTACTTAGGAGCCTTGAGGCTTCACTCGCTTGTTCTACCTTCTCTAAGAGGCCAATCCTTATGGAGAAGACTGTTGTGATTGTGGACTTTGCTTGGGTTCAGATGCTTGAGAAGTTCACCACCCTTAGCTGGTAAGCCATGCTCTCAGTTGAATCGCTCTGTTATTCGGACCTCATCAGGATGTTCTATTGTAACCTGGAGGTGTCATACGATGATCAAGCATACACCCTTACCAGTAGGGTAAAGGGCAAGACATCAAAATTCCCATTGAGCTATTGACGGGGATTCTAGGCATCTCTATGGAGGGTACTTGGTACTACTGCCCACCCAAGGGCAAGGCCTTGGGCCCCCCATATGAGCCATACATTCCAGAGTCACATCTATGAGACTATTTGTGGTCGTGCCATCCGCCCTGAGTTTGAGACAGCCTTCCTTCCAAAGGTTTGGGTTTTCAGCCGTCTAGTGCAATTCAGCCTGCTTCCTCAAGCTGGGCACTAGAATCAGGTAAACTTTATGGCAACATACATGGCGTACTGCATTTACACAGCTCTGGGGAATGCCTCTCGCCTATGCCTTCCATATGTGATCATGAAAACCATAGAATACCATATGGCTCACCCATCTAATGCCAACTACCCATACGCTCGGTCCCTTACCAAGGTATTCGAGTACTTCCACGTGGACCTTGAGGGTGAAGTGGGAAAATCCCCATCAGATAACTTGTCCTGGAGTATCTTATGTAAGATGGAGCTATATAATCTAATGGGGGCTGTAGCGGGGGTGGCTGAACAGGAGGAGGTTGATGAGGAGGAAGATGAGGACTTTGTCCCTGAGCCAGAGGAGGAGGATGAGGTCCCCATCAATATAGCTCCACCATCTCTAGGTGGGGCCTTTGACTTTCAGGGTATGTTGGATAGGCTGAAGGCACTCTAGGAAGGTTAAAAGAAGCCACTGAAGAATCAAGCGGAGTGTGCAGCTCAGGAGAAGGCTATTGAGGAGACCTTGGGGCATGTGTCCATAGAGGTAGAGGACATAAATGATGATATGGACATAACCTCAAGGAAGATAGCGGCGAGTCTGAAGCACCTTTAGGCGGAGATGGATTTGGTGAACCGCCAGTTTGATTACTATGATAGCTGCCTCCACATCAACTTTAGATTCTGGGTGGAGGAGGTGATTGACTTGGATGATGACTGATGGGATCAGCTAGCCTGGAGTGGTGTTCTTTTATATGACTGTTGTTTGGGAATTTCTCTTCTTTTTTTTATCGTTGTTCAATGATTCTCTCTCTCTTGTGTATGGAAACTCTCCTTGTATGTAACTTTTTGGTACCCTTATATTATGGATGCATCATGAAAATTTTTTTATGTTTTATATAAATTTGACTTTTATGTGATATCCTTTATACTTTCCCCAAACCCAATACTATTATACGTTTCTACAGGGTTTAAATCTTGTATGTTGTGTATGATTAGAGCATTGCTCTCTGGTACCACTATTGTCACACCCCGTTCACATAGAATCGGACTGGTGAACGAGTTCCCTCTGGGTAACCCAAAACCACCAGGATCATCTGATACAGTAAGCACAACATAGCAAGCCACAAGTAACATGGAATATAATAATGTAATTCAGCAGAAGTCTTGTTGTATATAAATACTTGTAAGTCCCCATATACTCTTAATACCTAAATTGCTATACATAGTATATTTACATGTGGGTCCGCAGGCATGATATTTACACAAGAAATAATAATTTAACTATCGAGAACACAAAAAAGAAAGTATATCAAAAGAATCAAAAGATAACTATAAATAAAAATCTTCTACTGTTGTCCCGCAACACAGTCCTCGCATGGACATCCATCTCCATGCTCAAAACCATCAGGGAGCCACCAATCACCCACTAGAGGTCCATCGGTGGGACCTGGCGTGGGTTCCTATACAGAGTAACCTATAAAATCATCTAAAAAGTTACGCATACGAGGGGTGAGCTCACTAGCTCAGTAAATTGAAAGAAATATGCACACAAGCAATTGCAATTCAAATGGTACTTTATGCATGAGATTCATTTTAACACCTAAGCAATCATTACTAGGTTATAGGTTACATGCTACTCACAACCACTGTGCGTGTATGCCCCGAGTACGAGACGTGTTTCCCATCCCATAATATGCCCATAGGGTCGTCGAAGATGGCTATCCATGAGCACTCAGAAAAGAAAATCGTGACTGAACCACAGAAGAAAATAAAAGCAGTATGATTGGCCCTCTAAATATATCACCAAAATTACCAACAATCCTAATGATCAGTCGAGCGTACTTCAAACTGCCATAGAGATCCACGATCGGTGCTTCCCCCTAGTGATAACCCAACACGTAAACCCCTATTGGGAAGGGTCATAACACGAGGAAATGTGAAATCCTAATCACATGCTCCTATATGAGATAGTACGATTGCATAGTACTTCTGTGTCTCATACTATAGTGTACTAATGCATTTGTTTCCAAGCTGACTATGGCATCTATTCTAGAAATACCATACATTTTTGGAAAATCCTCATCATAATCCATCCATGAATTAATCCATGCTCAAGAATTCACAACAAGTGACAAATAATTGGAAATCTAAAGATACAATATGTTTATTTCTAAATGCATCCAAAAACAGTCAAGCATATGTATGAGAATGGCATTTGTAATGTCAAGATAATATATGAATGAATAAGATTCCAAAAACACTCCCAAAATAAAACCAAAGTCCTCTCCCCACATACTTATTCTTGTAGGAGAATATGTACTGGCGGTACGCGTAAGATCCGGAGTGAAGACGAATAACTCAAAACCTAACATAGATAGGAATTTAGAATACTTCCATTTCAAAATTATAAAAAGATGTAAGATATGGTCACAATGCGTATAATAGCATGAAGAAGGTTATCGATGAGTTTGAGTTCCATCAAAGCTCATTTGGGCTATAGATGGATCATACAGGTTGGTAGGTGAACCCACCTGTGCAGTCTGCCCAGACCGGTGGGTCGTACCAGTGGGTCTGGTACCCACCGGTTCTACGCATCGATAGGACCCAGAGCTAACTTAGAACTGGTGGGAGCAACCCGTCGGTCCTACCAGTCGATAGGCCTAGAAGAGACCAGTGGGTAATACTGGTGGGTTAGGGTACCCGTCGATCTTACCCACCTGTTGGTCCTAAAGCCCAAGTAAGACTGGGGAGTCACACTGGTGGGTCTGACTATTCACCGGTGCTACCCAATAGTGTTCTGCGTGTTTTGCTCAACTTCTTCTCTCCTTCATCCCACCTCTTGGAAACCCAAGGGGGTTGTTCCAACTTCATTTCTCACACATTTTAGGCTTCATTCTACTTAATCATTTCATGGATCTAAGTTAACATCAAGGTTTTGGGGAATGAAATCATACATTGGCTCAAGAAACCCCAAAACTTAAGATCCTTTTTCTAACTCAAAATGTCACCTCAATACCTCCAAATCTTTGTTTTCCTTCCTCAAACCTTCAAGGAAATCACATAAGAGTTACATTATCTCTTTGTTTTGACCACACACAAAAGGCAACTTTGTGACAAACCTTTATGGCGTTACTTACCTCAAAACGTAGATCTCAAGGCATCGGACACTATTCTGGTGACGAAAAGGCAAGTCACGGCTTTGGAAATCAAGGGAAGACCTTCTTCCTTCTTCTTTCTCTTCTCCTTCCTTTTTTCTTCCTCTTCTTTACTCCTCTCACCAAACCTTTTCTGAAGTCATAAGTGGGAGAGAGAGAGGGAGAGACATAAATGTTATTTATACCTTAGTTTGTAAATATCTACTAAGACTTATTTGGTTTTGCCCCTTTATGGACCAAAACGTATTAAATTACAATACTGACCAAAATAGCCGACATTATCGGGCATGCAAGACCTCATTACGATGAGGAATCCGAAATACACGTGCTCACCCAAGTTGAGCTTGTTGGGGCCCATGTTTCCCCCACAGGTGGGTTATACTGGTGGGTCTTGATCCTACCAGTGACCACCCACTAGTTGGTCAAAACAAGGCCAACCTTGTTGTATTTTAGAGGGAAATGGAATCTTAACGTGTATTTCACTCTTGCCATATGTTGTGGATTAAGTTCTCATCATTCAATACGATATCATACCTTTCCTATTCATACATGGCTTTACGGTATGTGTAAGGGCACGGCTTAGGTGTGCGAATCACATCGGGTACTAGCTTAATCTTGTTTGACCACCTAGCATTTGACATCACCCTTGTTGTCATGCACCATAGGGCACCTACGTCAACCATTTCTGGTTCTAACCCTGCAAGACCAAACTGAACCAACTGGTCAATAAATCGGGTTTAGGGAGCAGGGCTCTATAGTATGCCCATGGGGTGTGTGAGTGTGATTGTAATGTGGTGTGGTTTGTTACAATGCATTGGGCTAAGCTAACCATCCTAGTGCTACAATCCTTACCAATTGGGGTTTACGTATTGACTAATCCTATTGTCCAATGATTCGAGGTTGGTGACAATTTTAGGTGACTGAGGTGGTGGGGATGCCAGCTTTGTGACAAACCCCTAAGTGATGTTGGATTCGGTGGTGGGTATACTCTACATGTGATGTTGGATTCGATATAGTGGTATTATGGGGGATTATTAATAAGGGTTTTTCTGGTAACTATGTGGTTTGGGAACCGGCATACTCCTAACTCGCAACTAGCTTGTATCCTTGGCGGATCGATAATGTACATTCATGACTGGGGATACCACCTATGTTGCAATAGCACTAATACCCACTTTCGACTTAGAATCTATTGCTTAGAATTGTTTGCTAATAACTGGATCATGTCATTGCATTCATGTAATTGCATTCATAATATTGGTTTAGTTGGGCTGGGCATTTATACTTGTTGCATTGCATGAATTGTTGTGAATGATTGTGTGTACCCCTCATTGGGCTTCATGGAAGCTCATCCCCATTGTTGCCCCCTTTTTAGATGTTGATTTAGGAAACCATCCAGAGTATGTAGCTAAGAAGCTAGCTCTCTACGGAGGTGACCTCTAGGATGAGGACCTAGCAATGCATGAAGATGGATGTGTATGTGATGAGAGTATCATCTTCTATTTTTTATTCTTTTTGTACTTACAGATGTAGCCCCATGGGCATAACTGTGATTATTTTTTCGCTGTGAAAACATTCTTTTTGTGTCATTATGGTAAATATAAATAGAAATCATCAGTTCTGTATATTTTGATTATTATTATCTATGTGATTGTAGAATCATTTTATAGCTTTATAAACTTAAAGTAATGCATTGTGGATCCTGAATGGATTGTGGACATGTGTGTGTGTCCGTGTCACCAGCCTTCAAGTGAGTGTAGGTGGGGTGTGACATAGATAGTTTCCTATTGATCTTCATATGTGATTTAATTGTTTTTTGGTCCCATTAAAATGGTAGGGACCTTCTTATGAAAGGGATGATACAAAAATTGGTGACAGATAAATGTGGACATCTAAAAAGATGTGTGGGATCTAACCCTAATGGATTAAAATATTCCGTTTTCCTAAAACAACGGAATTTTCTATCATTCTCTTTGTATTCACCAAAACTGAGGCACATATCCCACAAATTCCTCTCTATATATTTGTAGGTACACAAGCAGAATCCGACACTCGAGAGGCAGATGCGAACTGAGTCTCTTAAGATTCGCTAAAGACTATAATACCCTCTTACATTGGGAAAGAGTGAATGGGTAAAGAGGATGTCTTTCATGAGAGGGAAATGACTATAATGGATAAGGCAAAGATCTACCTCAGATCTCTAAGTAAGTGTCAAGTTATACTTGGATAAGGTTTTAGGTACCCTTAGAATGCCTAGTCAAAACCAATCTTCCTAGACAAAACTCTTATTATATACTTATTTTTTATATGTTTTATGCATGTAATTAACCTAATTCTTTATTACTTAAGAAATCCTAACTCTAAGGCCCAAAGGCCTGAGGTTGACTTACATATTAATCAAACACCTAACCTAGGTTTTTTTTTTTTTTCTTTTTCTTTTTTTCTTTTTCAGTAAAACACCTAGCCTAGGTTTAGCATGATGGAAAATTGTAATAACATATATCATATGGCAAGATTAAAGATTTAGAGTTGTAAGTGAAGAAATTTCCCTTAATGGTCAAAATGGAAGATAAATGCATAAAACTGCATTTGGATAGAAGGACTAGCTAAACACATGCTCTAATGATGTTAGACACACGTAAAGAACATAGGCTATGTTTGGTTGTAAGGGGAGTTAAAGGGAAGAGAAGTGAAATTTTTATATTTAAAAAATAAATATATATATATATATATATATATTTAAAAATATATATATATATATATATATGTAATCATTACCCATGTGACTTTAACATTAACTTCAAATCATTCCATATTTGGTTATAAAATTTCACTTTGCTTTGCATCCAAAACCCTTTGGTATAATATGTAAATAAAATTTACATGTAAAATAATTAAGTAGTTTAAAATTTTCTTTTTAAAGTATAAAAATTAAGTATTTTATACAATCACATGGGGTAATTATTATAAACATTTCTTTATAAAGTCTAAAAATTTCACTTCCTTTCCCTTTAAATTCCCATTGCAACCAAACGGAGCCATAAGGAGAAAATTTTATGAAATTTTGGAAAAAATTTATGTTTGAAATACCAAAAAGCTATAGAGTAAAAATAGCAGAAAAGACTCCTAAGATATGCTAAATGGATGGAAAATGATTTGGATGTAAAAATTTATCCCTAATACATCATTATGCATGAATGAAAGTAATGAATGATGTGCAACAACAAAACGATGTTCAAATGATCGAAATACCCTTGAGTTGTAAAAGATGTTAAATAGGGAAAAATATATTTTTATTATTTTAAATAACTGAAAATTACTTACATATGTCTTAAAACAGTTTTCTATGCCAAAAGATGGAACCTTTTAGTGTTAAAAATCGAATTTGCCCCAATTTGATAAAATTGTCAAAATGCCTCTGGGGCTAATTTCAACTTTTGGACATAGGTAATGCAACCCAGGTGACAACCACAAGTAACTTGTGGATTTTCTCGGCTCATTACATGGGAGGGCTACAAACCTCTAAAGGAGTTAGGGTAAGTACTTTGCCATTGAAGAGAATTTCCCCAAACCTTAATAGTGAAATGTTACCAAGATGTAGGGCCCACACTAAAAACACCTTGGGAGGGCCCCACTCAATTTAAGGATCCATTCCCACACAAAGGGGATCAATTTGGCCTTGGGCAGTGTACACCCTTTGGTAAGTATACAGGCCAAAATCGGGTTATTTGGCCATGGGGCCCAGCTCCTCATACCTGTGTAGATCAAACCCAATCCCAAGGATGAAGCAACATAATTAGAAATGGTTTGATGTATCGGGACACCCCAAGGCAGGCCCATTATCACAAATTATAATTTAAACTAGTAAAGGGTAAAAACTCATTATTTTGCCAAACAGTTTATCTTAAGTGGCTATAAATAGAGACTCTTGCCATTCATTTCATTCCTACCAAGTGAAAGCAAGGAGAAGGAGAAAGGACAAGAAGAAGAAGGAGAAGGAGAGCAAGGGAAGAGGAAGGAAGGGAGCTAGGGTCTTCTCCCTTTGAGGTAAGATCATTCTCTACCCCACACACACACGCCTCTCTCTCCCTCCCATTTTCACTCTCTATTGAGCTAATGGAAATCCCTAACCGATTCCCTCCTACCCAATCTAGAAATTAAATGGGGGATTTCGGTGTGAGGGACCTAATCAAGCAAGTTAACCACTCACATTGAGTGTGGGAAACCTCCCATATTAAAAGCCCCAAAATTTGGTAACCCAAAACCCTAGGATTTGGGAATTTGCCCAAATCCTTTATGACCTAACATCCTAACCTAACCCTAGGTTGAATGATGTCTTACACCTAAACTAAGTATGGAATGGTCACAATTTGAGTCTATGGATAATCTCCATAGAAAGCCCATCTCATACCCCAATTTGGACAACACAAAACCTAAAAATGGAGAAATTGCCCAAATTTCCTAAAACCCACCTTCCCACTTGTCAAGAGTACAAATTAGAAGGGGAATTTGGTGTAGAAGACTTACCCTAGCAAGGTTGGTGGATCAATTTAAGTCTATGAACCTTCCTTTAGGAATTCCCCACCTTAAACCCCAATTTGGGTAGCTAAACCTTAGAAATGGTGGATTTGCCCAAATCCTCAATAGCCCACCATTCAAACAAAAAATTTGGTTGGGAAAAATGAAATCAAACACATGAATGGTTTGGAGTGACTACATAAGCCACTGATGGTCACACATAAACCCTAACCAATTTTCCTTAATTTTGGTTAACCTAGACTTGTAAAATTAGGGATTTGGTATATCTTGTGACTCTATATTGAACTAACTCGCTAATTACACTAAACTTACACTGGGTGTAGTGTGTGAGGGCCTACATGCAAACCAACCTTGGGATCTCAAGAACTAACTAGTAAACTATACAAAATAGGGAGAAATGAGAATTAGAGTTGGAAATGACACTATACATGGAACCACACACACCAAACCAAACAAAGGGACCCACATGACCTAAGGAGCAAATTTGGGCAGAGAAACCCCAATTCCTGCTTCACCAATCGATGGTCACCGATGGATGGACATTCACCGGTGAAACCTTCCAAAAGGGATTCTTGAACCCATCTTGTTTAAACATGTACCTTAGGGTCAAAACCCCCTATAGTTGAATAATTTGCTTAAAGTATCCTAGGAGCAGAACTAATAAGTGACAGGAACATGCGACAAGAGACCGTTTACTATATTCTAACATCTAGGACTCCAGGTGAAGGGATTTGTGTGATTTTTTATGGAATATTTTATGTCATGATGCATATTTGGATGATCATGTCATTTGCATATTATAAATTTGTTCTTTAAGTGAATGTGTATGTTGCATAATGATGTGAGTTGTGATATATGTGTGTGTGTATGACTGGGATGTAGGGCAGCCGAAGGTTGGGTTTTGGCACTGCATGCCCAGGGTGAGAGTTTGTGTGAGTGTGTTGTAGAGATTAGGGTGCAGGGTGGCCAATGGTTGATTCCGGCATTGCATGCCCATGGTGTTTGAGTGTGGAGTACAAGGTAGCTGAAGGTTGGATTCCCGCACTGTACACCCACGAGGTATGTGAGTTTGTTTGTGATGTGACTCATACCATGATAGAATGCATTGGGTTAGGATAACCACCCTAGTGCTACAACCCTTGCCAATAGGGGTTTACATATTGGCTAATCCTACCGTCCGATGGTTCAAGGTTTGGAAAAATTTTCAGTGACTAAGGTGTTGGGGATGCTAGCTTCATCACAAATCCTCACGCGATGTTGATTCAGTGGTGGATATACCCTACATGCGATGTTGGATTCAGTGTAGTGGTATTATGGGGGATTATTAATAGGGACTTATCGGGTACCGAAGTAGCCATGTAGGGACCAGTATGCTCCTGACTCGCAACTAGCTTGTATCCTTGGGGACCGATAACCTACATTCGTGATTGGGATACCACCTATGTTGCAATAGCATTGGTACCCACTATGGACTTAGAATCTATTAATTAGGTTTGTTTGCTAATAATCCGGATCATGTCGTTGCATTCATATTGGTTTGGTTGGGCATTTATACACTTGTTGCATTTTATGTATTATTGTGAATTTTTGTGTGCACCCCTCACTAGGCTTCGTGGAAGCTCACCCCGTTGTTGTTCCTTTTTAGATGTTGATTCAGGTAACCATCCAAAGTCTGTGACTGAGGAGCCGGCTATCTACGAAGGTGACCTTTGGGATGATGAACTAGCTATGCGCAAGGACGAATGCGTATGTGACGATTGTACATTCGGAGCACGTTGAGAATGAAAGTATCATCTTCTATTTTTTATTCTTTTATTTACTTATAGATGTAGCCCTAGGGGCATAACTGTAATTATGTTTCCACTGTGAAAACATTCTTTTTGTAAATTTGATAAATATCATTAGACTTCACTAGTTGTGTGTATTTTGATTATTATTATCTATGTGATTGTAGATCATTTTATAGCTTTATGAACTTAAAGTACTGTATCGTGGATCCTTGATGGATTGTGGACACATGTGTGTGTCCATATCACTAGCCTTTAGGTGAGTGAAAGCGGGGTGTGACAGATTTGGTGCTTGGATATTATTTGTGTCAATGATTTGATCAACCATGATTGATTAGTTATGAGACTATATTATGTAAAAATACTTTGAATGGTCATGCATACGCTTGAAAATTTGCGAAGAAAAAAAAAACAAATATGATTATATACATTAAAAAATGACTAGTTTGATTTTCTGGAATTTTTACTGTATTTTTATGAATTAAAGAGATCAAATTATCAAAATTCTCTTACAGGGCAAAAAAATTAAAAAGGCATCTCTACTACTTTGAGGGATATTACATTGATAAGTCATGCATTTTCCTTGAATTTTACCATATCAGAAAACATTTTCTTATGACTTTCCAATGAAAATTGGCATAAAGGGTAAAACTGAAAATTAATTTTGGAAAGGTAGCATGAGTACTTTAAGAAATACACAAAAATGTGCATGCTGACCTAATACATTGATACATGGCATACGGACCCTGTGTTGGCTCAAATTCACCATATATAGGCATGCCATAATAATTTAATAATGCATATATGCCCTAACTTTGGAAAAGGAAAGATTCATTTGACCATTTAAAATAAATTACATGCATATATGATCACAATATAAATAGGACACAAGAAAGTGTAATATGACATATCACAGTGTTAACAACATCAAGGCATCTATATATTTTTCTAGAAATATTTTTAAAGCATTGTTTACATAAAAATGGTCAAATAACTAATATGCCCCTAAGGGGTTAAAATATTACAATAGTATAAAATTATTTACATAAAATTCATGTAAATGATTCAAAACATCAAACATGTAAAAGCTCATCATATATATTTTCCTCAATTATTTTCAGATTTTTTTTTTTCGTTTATATCATGAATATAAAAATTCCATCATAAATGGGTAAGATGAGAAAATTGCAAAATCTGGATCTTGCTGGGACCGAATCAATCCTACCAGAGCTGTAACCGGCTGAATGTTAATATGTATTTCATTCGCTTTTAGGTGTCTCAGTAGAACAACTTTGTGACAAGTAATTGGTTTGTTTGATTTTCTTTTTGGGGATTGAAACCATATTACCTGCTTTATATTGGCGGATATCATGTTGTGCGCTTGCTCCAGTGCACAATTCAAGCTCGAAGGAGTGTGAGAGTCACCAGAATCATTTGCAACGAGGGACTTCTCAGTCAGTGGCCTCTCGTCGAGAACAGGTGACTGGGATTCGAAGTTTGAGGATAGCCAGGTCGAAGATGTTGAATCCACTCTGAAAGAATCTCTCTCTTTAAATTATGAAGTGGGTTCTATTTTCCTTTTGTCCACCTGAATCCTAAGATTTTTCTTCTAACCTTGTCGTTTTGTTTCAACGAAGAGAGTCTTGTTTCAAGTTAAGTTCCTTGACTGGCAGGAAGCGAGGGCTTTGTTGGGAGGACAAGAATATCAGAGAGAAAATTTTGATGCAGCACTTCTAGTGCTTCAAGGGATCGATATTTGGGGTTTAACACTAAGGATGACAAAAGCTATCATTGCTACATCTCAGCAAAGGAAAGCGCGTCAAAAAGGGGAAAACTTGCAAATGAGTATAATGTCAATGCACTCGGTGATGCGAGAAATTGTCTGCGTGTAACCGCGACCTTCACTTCATCGACTTGAAATCTAGGGTTCCAAATCGCAGATTTTCTGAAATATAAATGAGAACCGAGAGCTCCAATTGCTTTAATGAAGAAGATGATGCGAGAAATTGGCTGCGTGTTAGCTTCATTGAAGATGATGATGGGAGAAATTGGAGAAATTGCAAGTTCTTAGCTTCTTCTCTATTCGGTTCAGCAGGAAAGGTGAAGAGGAAGTGGGTTTGATCGAGAAAGGGGAAGAGGAAGGGGATGGGGAAGAGAGATTTATTTCATTAAGGGTATAATGAGAATTTCATATTTAAGACGATAGTTTAGGCATTATGAGAAAAAATCGATTGATTAAACAGCCATTTCAAATGGTAGGGGATGTTAGATAGAATCTTTTTATTTGGAGGGAGGTGAGTGATATTTTTGGAAATGTGTAGGATCAAGTTAATATTTTGACACAGTTCAAGGGAGGGGAATGATAAAACCTCCTTTAGAAATGAACAAAATGATTTTAAGGGCAAATGTGTCCTAAATAAAAACATTAGGATCTAGGAAACTTAGCGAACATCAAGCACGGTATAAAACATGATATATATATTGTTTTAGGATTTTTTTAAGAAGATGAAGTATTTTTAAAGTAGTTTTCATATGAAAAATTCTTTTTCACCCTTATTTAAATATAAATCAAAATAATACTAAAAAATAAAAAATCATATTTACCCTTGATGTGTGGGAGGGTTCTAGACCAGTGTGTATGTATTCGATTTTAAAACATTATAGAAAAGGGATTTAGGAGACATATATCTTATCAAAAAAAAAAAAAATGATATGGGAGATATAAGAACATTATCTGAAAGAGGAGATGAAAGGCTTCTTGAAGCAATTTTTTTATTTAAATTCTCGTCGAAGGGGTTTAGATATGCAAAATTGAGGGTCAAAATCCGGATTTTTGGGCCCAAATCCAGGCTACACGGCGTGGGTCAGCATTGACGGACTGGGTTGGCCAATGCAGGCTAGGCTCGTCAGGCCTGTACAGGGGCCGGTGAGGGCCAAGCTCGGATGTGCTTAGTGCTGCTACGTGCACACGCGTAGCCTGTCATATAGCTACGAGTGTGGCAGCCCTTGTGCCATCTGATATGACTTTTTTATTATTTTTTAAAAGTCTGGTGTTAAAACATTAATATCTTTTTAACCCCAAGGCCGATTGCAATATACCAGATATCTTTGCAATTCGTTGAGAATTTTCCATCCATATGGTGATAAAAATCGGATTTTACCAAAAAAGGACCTGAAAATCAAAGAATCCACAAAATGATGCTTCATGTCCATTAAGATCCAAGTGATATTGGGTTTGGAATAAATTTTATGTAATTTTACCTATAAGCTTGAAACAGCCAAATGAAGTCACCCAAAGGGTTTTGGTCCAATCAGATGACTAAAAGTCAGGGAATATATGTCAAGGCTAAAACTATCATTTTGTATTAAATGGTGGTCAACCTTTTGTGGTATTTGAGCGGAATTTTGTGCATAACCTAAACATGATTAAATAAGGCTTCTTAGGAGTTTTAGCTCAAATCGAGAAGGTTTGGACATTAAGAAAATTGGGTAAAATAGTTATTTTGTATTAAATTGTAATTGTCATATTTGGACAAAATTTTACGTACAAGTTCAAAAGTAGTTAAAAAATATCATCCCAAGGATTTTAGCTCTATTTGAAAACGTTGTGATATCAAAATTAAGCTTAAGGATAAAATGATCATCTTCGCCACATGGTCAACATGTGAGTAAAAAATTACAGGAAAAGATTATATACTTTGATAATTATTTAGAATAGAGCTGTCCAATTCCAATCAATCCTCTAAATTTGATTGAGAAATCTGAGTTGGACAGAAAAAAAAAAAAATAGAGGAAAAGATTATATACTTTGACTCTAAATTACTGTTTTTGTTTCTTATTTTATTTTAAAAAAAGATTAAAATTTAGTTTTTATAAAATCACGATAAATGAGATTCCATTTATAGCGACACTTCAAATGAGTACGAGTTATTAAGAGAATATTTATACTAAAATCCTACGTGAGTGGACCCCAACTAATATAATGGGTGAACCGTCCTCGATTGATGAAAGAAAATTTGCTCCAATGTTATTAAAAAATAAAAAGATTCTCTGTCCAAATATCAAGTTTCAATAATCAAAGATAATATCAAGTTTCAAGAACTCTTTTTGTCAATACGTCCACCTGTTCACCTCTCTGATGGTATCTTATCACAATTCAATAGAGTGTGACTGTGAACACATTCAGAAACTGACTGCCCCTACTCCAGCTGCTATGAATTCACCTTATTCAATTCCTATTCATTGGTTCCCCCCCCCCCCCCCCTGTGCTTTTCACCGTTTACTACCTCTTATGGAAGCCAAGGAATAACAACAGATTTTGGCTAAAAAATATCATCCCAAGGTTTTTGGCTCTCTTTGGAAACGTTGTGATATCAAAATTAAGCTTAAGAATAAAATGATCATCTTCACCACATGGTCACCATGTGAGTAAACAATTGTAGGAAAAGATTATATACTTTGATAAGTATTTAGAATAGAGCTGTCCAATTCCAATCAATCCTCTAAATTTGATTGAGAAATCTGAATTGGACAGAAAAAAAAAAATTAGAGGAAAAGATTATATACTTTGACTCTAAATTACTGTTTTTGTTTCTTATTTTATTTTTAAAAAAAGATTAAGATTTAGGTTTTATAAAATCACGATAAATGAGAATCCAATTATAGCGACACTTCAAATGAGTACGAGTTATTAAGAGAATATTTATACTAAAATCCTACGGGAGTAGATCCTAACTAAAATAATGGGTGAACCGTCCTCGACTGATGAAAGAAAATTTGCTCCAATGTTATTAAAAAATGAAAAGATTCTCAGTCCAAATGCAAACAACTACGAAAGATAATATCAAGTTTCAAGAATTCTTTTTGTCAATACGTCCACCTGTTCACCTCTCTGACGGTAGCTTATCACAATTCAATAAGTGTGACTGAAGGGGTTTTTTTTTAATGCTCAGGTCAATATCAAGTTTCTAAAACTCCAAAAATAAACATTTAGATCGAACGGTTTAAAATCAAAGTGGTTTTCATGGACCGAGAATCTTTAATTTAAAAGTAAATAAGATAATAATAAGAAAATCTTTGATATGTGAACAAGTGCAAGGAGCCCAGTTGCCTGCTCAACTAGCAGGGACCTTCCCCCAGCTACGCTTAACGTTTCATATTATTTTTAAGTGCTTCGTTTGGCGTTTTTGGCCATCATTATTGACTTAAACTGACCTTTCCTTGACTTGCTCCTACAAATCTTATCCCACTCTTGACTTGCTCCTATAAATCTTATCCCACTAAACAGAGCAGCTGTGAACACATTCAAAAACTGACTGACTGCCCCTACTCCAGCTGCTATGAATTCTCTTATTCAATTCCTGGTCATTGGTTTCCTCCTCCCCTTGCTTTTCTCCCTTTACTACTTCTTATGGAAGCCAAGGAATACCAAAAGTAACACTTCTAATAGAAGGTTTGCACCCGAAGCGGCCGGGGCATGGCCTATTATCGGCCACCTTCATCTTTTAGGTGGGAAATCCATCCCTCACGTTACATTGGGAGCCATGGCTGACAAGTATGAACCGGCATTAACAGTTCGATTTGGTGTCCATCGTGCATTGGTGGTGAGTAGTTGGGAGGTGGCAAAGGAGTGTTTCACCACAAATGATAGGGCTCTCTCCAACCGACCTGAGGTCATTGCCCTAAAGCTTATGGGCTATAACAATGGCTTGTTTGGATTCACCCATTATGGACCATATTGGCGTGAATTGCGCAAGATAGCTAATCTTGAACTTCTCTCAAATCGACGTCTAGAGACTTTCAAGCATGTTTGAGCCTCGGAGGTTGAAACCTCCATAAAAGAACTGTACCAAATGTGGTCAGACAAGAATAAGTACCTAAGGGTGGATATGAAGAATTGGTTTGAGGACTTGATGCTCAATATTATTGTCCGGATAGTAGCTGGGAAGCGATATTCTGGAACTGATACGGAGGAAAAGCTGAAGTGTGAAGAAGCCATCAGAGAATTCTTTCATTTGATGGGATTATCTGTCATTTCGGATGCAATCCCTTTTCTTGAAGGATTAGACTTGCAGGGATACGAAAAAAAAATGAAGAGGATGGCCAAGAACATGGACTCTATACTCCAAAGATGGCTGGAGGAGCATCAACGAAAGAGATCATCTTCTGCAAGCAGCAACAAGGCCAAGGGTGGTGAACAAGACTTCATGGACGTTATGATATCTACAATGGAAGACACCAAGCTCGGTGATTATGACGCCGATACAGTCATCAAGGCCACTTGCTTAGTGAGTACTAATTTATTTTTTATTTTTTATTTTTAAGAAAAAGAAAACAAATATAATTATTGCCACCAAAGCCAGCCAAGGGAGGAAGACCTAAAAACGAAAAAATAAAAAAATAAAACCAAAACAAAAACAAAACAAATACATCAAAAGCTAGGGAGGGGGGACAAAACGATCAAACAAAGAGTGAATAGAGAATGGTACAACAATGAAACAGGGGGGAATAGATATAGGGGAGATCCGGAGAATGAGCAAGATGCAACTTTCTGATAGGATCTAGGAACATAGCACAAATAGAAAGGATTTTATTTCTAATCTCAAAGATAATAGCATCCCAAATTTGTTGAATAGAGAGAGGAAAGGATGATCATCATTTTTAATTTCTTTCCCGCTTTGATATGATAAATCATTACACTAAAAGCCAATTTACCAAGAAGTATTGTTAAGCTTTTTACTTGTTATTCCTTTTTGGTCTCCTAATATGAATTGGTATTTGCAGAATATGATTCTTGGAGGATCTGACACTATAACTATTACACTAATCTGGGTTCTTTCGCTACTACTTAACAATCGAGATGCCATGAAAAGAGCGCAGGAAGAGTTAGACATGCATGTGGGTAGGGAAAGACAAGTAAAGGAATCAGATATCACTAAATTGAAATATCTCCAAGCCATTGTGAAGGAAGCATTTCGCCTATACCCAGCAGGTCCATTGTCTGGACCACGAGAGGCCATGGAAGAGTGCACCATTGCTGGTTATCATGTACCAGTAGGCACCCGAATAATAACCAATATATGGAAGATTCATCGAGATCCACGTGTATGGTCCCAACCTCATGAATTTCAACCAGAGAGGTTTTTGACGAGCCATGTGGACATTGAAGCTTCGGGTCAGCATTTCGAGTTCATCCCTTTTGGCTCCGGCCGGCGTATGTGTCCAGGGGTTTCTTTTGCTCTTCAGGTTTTGCACTGGACTCTAGCCCATCTACTCCATGGGTTTGAGTTTGAAAACCCTTCAGCTGCACCTGTTGATATGACAGAGAGCCCAGGGCTGAGCAACATGAAGGCTACCCCACTTGAAGTTCTCCTTAGCCCACGCCTTCCATCTAAGCTTTATGAATATTGAGGTATCATACAAATTGTGACTTGAGTTTTCTCTAGCTGATAAACCCACACCCTACCCTAGTCATTTGGTAGACTCCGTCGAGGTGGCTGGTTGGTATTGGATTGAGTCTTGTAATAAAAATAATTTTTTTTTTTTAGGTAATAGTGTTCATGTAAGTTGATCCACAAATTTGTACCACATACAAGTTGAGATTGGATACGATCCTCGTACGATCACTTGGTTATACATAGGGGTACATAATGCCAGTGAGACCTTGGCCACAAAGTGTAACTTGCGACTACAACTAACTACAATATACATAATCAATGCATGAATGCAACATACATATGACAATCACGGCACCGGTACCACCTTGACCATGCCGGATTTTGTCTCACACACACAACTAAACACATGGTGGTCATGGTACCGGTACCACCTCGGCTAAACCGTATCCTATCATGCAATTCCATAACAAGTCATACCAAAATTGTAAAATGACAAATGTAACATTTACATATCATCATTGTATTTGAGCAATTACAATTAAACATGTAATTCTAAGCATGTGAGCAATTTAATAATAATGAACATTCCAGAAATAAACACAGTCCATCCATCACTTGGTATATGTTCGAGTGTGTTAGGCTTTAAGTATGACCAGTGATTGATCAACTCAATTTCGACTTGTGGGTTTGTGTGTGTCACTATGCTAGACACAAAGGGAACCAAACATAAATACGTGTCGGGAACATAGGGAGGGACCCACATGGGTAACCCGCAAAGGATACAGACAAAATCCATCACTGACAGTAATGTCATCGGAAACACCCACCGGAAATAGGGAATTTTCACCAAAAATATTAGTCATGTTCCTGGTGGAACTGAAAGAGAGCTCCTAAGGCTCTGAGGTTCACTGGAAATATGCCACCAAAAGCAGGTCTAGTGTTTCTGGTGGCTTGCTTCCAGTGGTGGTACAAGAGTGTTCAGCCATTTTGGGGTTTTTCGGCTTGGTCCTGATCACCGGGATTTGTTTTATGAAGTTTATAGGGAATGGTCCTAGCATCATTCTAAGCCAATAAAATCCCGATTCCACTAAGCCATTTGAGAGATACGTCGATCGAACAATCGAAACCCTAGTTGGTCATTTGATAATACTTGTTGCCGGAGCTCTCAGGGCTTGGTTCGAGCTCGGCAACAACACCGGGAGGCTAGAATATGCATTCCACGACCTCCACACGATTTGTACAGTAAGATTCCATCCAAACATAGCTTTCTCTAGGTCAAAATGAAGAGAGAGAGTGGTGGAAGGGAGTGTACTTACCTCCAGCAACTATTCCAGTAACTAGGCGGCAACCGACACCTAGGTAATCCTTCTTCCTTCTTCTTCCCCTTCTTCTTCTTCCTTTCTTTCCTCTTTCTCTCCTCCCTTACGTTGGATATAAGAGAAATGAGGAACGAATTCCTCATTTCTTACTTAAGTGTTAATTTTTTGGACCTTAGGGTTTGTCTAGTTGGACCCTAATCAGACTGATCGGGTTATTATGACTTTCAGAGGCCAAGAACCCGACCACTTAGGTCCGAAATGCATTCACATCATGAGGAAAATGTGGGGGATGATTTGGGATCATCCGAGACTGTTTACGACGTGAGTGGTGGGACCCATAGGCATCAACACCTTGACAGCATCCTATTAGGCTCACTGGAAACAGACCATCAGATTCAAGCGCAGTGGATCCAGTGGCTTATTTCCAATGGTCAAGACAGCTTGCTATCTTGACTACTTGCTGTCTAATAGCTGGTCTTGCAAGGGTGATTGCCCTCAACCATGCTCAGGGTCTTTCAGCAACTCCGGTAAGTGCCGTGATTAATATTTAAGGAGTCGGGTCACTTATCGTCTGGGATCGGAAGGTACGAATCCCCTCCAGTTAGACTGGAATGCGATCCATGAACACTTAGGGTCATCACCCCCCTTCAGCAATGGGCAACCGTGAGCCAGAACCCGGCCTCGCTTTCGATCTCTGGTCTGAGACCTATCACAACAGTTCAAATTAGACTGAGTCAGGGCACGGGTGTAACATTCCCCCCACCTTACAAGAATTTCTTCCTCGAAATTAAACATACCTAGAAAATCAAACAATCCCGGATACTGCTTCAACACCTCATCTTCCTGCTCCCAAGAAGCTTCCTGTTTGGGGTGGTTCATCAATTTCACCTTGACAAAGGAAATGGTGCGATTGCGGAGAACATGCCCTTTTCGATCAACAATCTTCTCCAAATACTCCACATATGCAAAATCCTCGCCCAACTCATAGGGTATATAGGTCAAGACGTGAGTGGAGTCAGGAATGTACTTCCTCAACATAGAAACATGGAAGACATCATGTGTACCCTCCAACTCTGGTGGTAAAGCTATCCAGTAAGCTACCAATCCGATCCTCTCTAGTACATCATACAGTCCCATAAACCTCGGACTAAGCTTTCCCTTCTTGCTGAACCGCATCATCCCTTTAACTGGGGAGATCCGTAAAAACACCTTGTCTCCAACACCATTCAATACCTATCTCACTTTCTAGCATTGCAAGGGTAAAAGAGGGGTATATTTGGAAGTAACAAAAGGACAAGTGTTCGATGCTCTCATGTACGACCAAGTGATCTTACGTGCAGTGGATCGATTCTTGTACCGGTTGGTGGTGTTTTTTAAATTACAAATTAAACTATATGTAAAAATTGTTGGAGTTAATTATATATTTTCAGATATTGGTCCTATGCAAGGTTATACCATTGTGTTTGCCATGATATAAAATACTAGATCAATGTACATGATCCAAACTTAATGACTGAAATGCTAAAATGTGATGATCGAATCATGTAATTCTCATCAAAATCTTTAAAAGCCTTTCAAGAGTTTGGTCCTTTAGCATATCATATTCTCATAATGGATTCAGTTCATCTGATTTTGACTCTAATTTTGAGCACTTTTAAGAAGAATTAGAGGAAGTATATTTCTAAAAAACATTGTAGAATTTTGAGTATAATTTCAGAAAAAATAAGAATAAGTTCATTTGGAGTTATATATAAAATTTAATGTCTCTCGCACTGAGGAAAGTCAATCAGCCAGAGTAGATTTCGATCTGAATCGAATGGCTTAAACCATACACGATTTTGGGATTTTTTTAAACCTTATTAAGTGGATTTTAGGGATTTCATTCATATCTTCTTTAAGAACAAAAATAAGAAAAACCTTAGAAGAGAAAAGAGGAGAACAGAGAAACAAAAGGGATTTTGTGTGGCTTTGGTAGATATATTAAGTCTTTTTTATCTTCTTGTTTATTGTGGGTTGAAGCTCCATTGAAGCTTCTTTGAAGGATTGGTATTCAAAGTTGAAGATTTAAAGATGCCCTTATTAAAGAAGGAGCAAAAAAAATAAAAGAGAAAGTGGAAGAGCATATTTGAATTTTTCTTTAAGCACAATGTGGGGAGTGAGCTCAAGCTAATCCTTGCATAATTAGGAGTACACCAACCTAATTACCCAATTTTTAGAAGTCAAATTTCAAAGTGTATAATGTTGAACACCAAGTGTATGTTAAATTTTGTAAGCCAACACTTGAGTTATCTATGGGCAAATTTACTCATCTAATGAGGCCTACTAGAGTTGCCAAGAATGGATTTGGCCAAAAGAAGACTACCCAAACCATTCAAGCTTTAGTTCTTGTGTAGAAAAAGTTTTTGAAGATCAGTTGGTGGTGTTAAGACGGTGATCATACACGAAGTGCAATTCAAGTATTGAGAAGCCATAAACAACCAAGGGTTACATCGGGGAGGTAATCTATATCATTCAAATTCTATTTTTATTCGATGAGTCTATAGTGCACCCAAGTAGGCAAAGATGTATTACTTGGGAGATACCAATCATTTCTTGGCCACTTGATCAAAAGTCGGGTAGTCCAATAAGAGGAATAGAAATCCTAGATTGCCCATGCTCCTAATTAAGTTCATCCGGGTCTTCCATCTTTAAATTCAGATTCCGACTTAATCAAATGTCCTCTCTGCTTGGTGAAGGCCGAAGGAGAAGAAGTCAGAGGTGACAGCCCTCAAGTGGCCACACAAAAGGAAAGTGGACAGCTAAGCAAACACTAGTTAGTGCATGGAGAACGGCTAGGCAAACCCTAGAAGGCAAAACAGGGACATGGTGTAAAAGTGGTGCATGGGTTGTGTACCAAGTGATTGGTGAAAGCCAAAGCCAACACTTGAGTTGTTAATGAGGGGACTTGCATCGTAATTGTGTGCAATCACTTAAACTTGTAATTTAGGGCATTCTATAAGCCTATTTGGATATCAGTTAAGACTTGACTAGAATGGGGTGAAACCCTATCCTGAGTGTCATCTCAAGTTGAAGCAGGTCAAGTTTAATTGTAGTCAAAACCTACAAGAGTATTGAGGAAAATACGAACATAAAGGGTATTGCTCCTAATGAGCCGAACCACGTATATCTTTGTGTACTGTGTACTATGTATGTGAATTTGCATTAGAGTAAGTGGTGTGTCTGTTTGTAGGATAGAGGTGGTTGTCATGTAGACTTGGGCCATTGAGTGGCTACATGATGGACAATCACACAATTGTATATTGAATGGTTTATAGGACCATGCAAAATAGTTAAGTCCAAAAATATTTGGTGATCGACACTATTAACCCCCCTTTAGTGTCATCCTGTGATTCATAGTGTGCTATGACAATATCATTCCCTACTCAAGAATTCTTCCATAAGAAAAATGTATCAATATGTTCCCCCATAAGAGAAATGTATCAATCTCTAATTTTTGTTTATGTTAGAACTCTCGAGAATATGTGGATCACGTTTTCTTCTCTGGTCCTTTCTCTAGATTTGTTTAGAAAGGGGTCCGTGGTAAGTGTTGGCCACATGATCGAACACTCCTTCTCTTTGAGAGAGAATAGAGGTGGACCTTAAGAAATTTCAGTGGTAAGTCAATTGGCGATTGCATTGGGAATCTTTGCTTTATTGTTTTGATTCATCATATTTGGTGGGAAAGAAGCAAAAGAATATAGACCTCCTCGTCAACATACAATGCATCAAATTTGGGAAGCCATTACTTTTGAGATCAAAAATAGGGTTCAACCAATTTGTTCGACAAATCCTAAACACTTTAAGAAATATGCACCTTGCTATATGCTAGGAACTTCCTCTTATCTCTCCCCCCACCCCGGCTTCTTAATTTATCATTTTTGTTTTTGTTTCTTCTCTCTCCACCCCCACACTTTTTTTTTTTTTCATGTATCTTCGTTTGTTAGTTGTTTTTCCTCTCCAAGGAATTTGATGTATCATCAGTTGATTATTGTTTAGTTCTTGTGTTCAGAGTCCCCCTTTGGCTTTGATGCTGTACTTTACTCTTCTGCTTTAGTATATTTACCATTTAACCCAAAAATAATAATAATAATAATAATAATATTTTCCTCAATCCATGCAAATTGCATATTAGTTTTGTCAACCTTTTGGTTTTATCTTATTTCTCATATCAAGATTAGGCCTTTTGTCTTTATGTTCTTTCCTCGTCTAGCCTTTTTGTGTTTCCTTTATAGATTCTCACATTCCATCCCTATGTTATTCTTTCAATTAGTTTATTTTTCCTATTTTACCACCATAGATTGTTTCCTATTGATCTTCATATGTGATTTTGGTTGCTTTTTGGTCCCATTAAAAGGATAGGGACCTTCTTATGAAAGGGATGAGACAAAAATTGGTGATAGACAAATGTGGACATCTATAAAGATGTGTGGGAACTCTAGCGGATTAAAATATCGCATTTTCCTAAAAGCCCTAGCTATGAAAGTATCAAAACTCATCAACAATATATCAATAGGATTTTCTATCATTCTCTTTGTATTCACCAAAACTAAGGCACATGCTATCCCACAAATTCCTCTCTATATATTTGTAGGTACACAAGCGGAAATCCGACAATCTGAGAGGCGGGTACGAACTAAGTCTCTCAAGATTCACTAAAGACTATAATACGTATCTTCTTACATCCGAAAAGACTGAATAGGTAAAGGGGAATCATCACCTAGATAAAGGCCTAGGGCTCATAAATATCTCCACTTTTCATGAGAGGGAAATGACTATAATGAATAAGCCAAAGATCTGCCTAAGATCTCTAGGCAAGTGTCAAGTTATACTTGGATAAGGTTTTAGGTACCTATGGAATGCCTAGTCAAAACTAATCTTTCTAGACAAAACTCTTATTATATACTTATTGTTTATATGTTTTATGCACGTAATTAATCTAATACTTTACTACTTAAGAAATCCTAACTCTAAGGCCCAAAGGCTTGAGGTTGACTTATAGATTAATCAAACACCTAACCTAGGATTTTTTTTATTTTTTTATTTTTTATTTTTCAGTAAAACAACTAACCTAGGTTTAGCATGATGGAAAATTGTAATAACATATATCATATGGCAAGAATAAAGATTTAGACTTGTAAATGACGAAATTTTCTTTAGTGGTCAAAATGGAAGATAAATGCATAAAACTACATTTGGATACATGGACTAGCTAGAACATGCTCTAATGATGGTAAACACATGTAAAGAACATAAGGAAAAATTTTATGAAATTCTGGAAAAAAATTATGTTCGAAATTACCAAAATGCTATAGAGGTAAAAATAGTAGAAAAGACTCCTAAGATATGCTAAATGGATGGAAAATGATTTGGACTGTCTAAATTTATCCCTAATACATCATTATGCATGAATGAAAATAATGAATGATGTGCAACAACGAAACGATGTTCAAATGATCGAAATACTCTTGAGTTGTAAAAGATGTTAAATAGGGAAAAAATATATTTTTATTATTTTAAATAACTGAAAAATGCTTGCACATGTCTTGAAATATTTTTTTATGCCAAAAGATGGAATCTTTTAGTATTAAAAATTGAATTTGCCCCAATTTGATAAAATTATCAAAATTCCCCTAGGGCAACAAAATGCAATATTTCTTTGATCTTCTCAAGAGCCTCTTCTCCTTTATGGTGGTTATATAGACAATGGAATTGGTGCTTGGATATTATTCGTATCAATGATTTGGTCAATCATGATTGATTAGTTGTGAGACTATATTATATAAAAATACTTTGAATGGTCATGCATACCCGTGAAAATTTGCAATCAAAAAAAAAAATGAATCTGATTATATACATAGAAAAATGACAAGTGCGATTTTTTAGAATTTTTATTGTATTTTTATGAATTAAAAAAGTTTAAATTATCAAAATTCTCTTAATGGACAAAATGTTAAAAAGCCATCTCTACTACTATGAGGGATATTACATGGATAAGTCATGCATTTTCCTTGAATTTTACCATATCAGAAAACATTTTCTTATGACTTTCTAATAATGTGTGGGAGGGTTCCAGACTAGTGTGTGTGTGTTTGGTTTGTTGGAATCCGTTGTTGGGTTCCACCAAAACTCAGCTTGAAAGATGGCATTCCAAATAGCAAAACTTGTCAACATGGAGTACTTCGAGTTTTAAAACATCATAGGAAAGGGATATGGGAGATCTGAGAAAGAGGAGATGAAAGGCTTCTTGAAGTAATTCCCTTTCTTTTATTTAAAGGGGAATTTACTATCACTCCCTTACACTTGGTCTATATTTACTGAGACTCCCTTACCTTTTACTTTTTTACTGATACTCCCCTATTTTTTTATTTTTATATCTCTTTCTCCCCTGCTCTTTTTAAATCCCATTACCCTTCCTTTTCACTTGTAACTTATTACATTTTTTTTTCAAATTGATTGGTTCAAAACATGGTTTGGACCAAACCACTAACAAGTTTTGTCTCATCTGGTCATCAAGGATATTTTAAATTCAAAAAAGAATAAATTTGTATCCAATCTATATCTATATTGGTATCATATGTTCCAATCGGGTGCCACGCATTTTTTTTTTTTTTTTTTAATCCTTAGATTGGCTGAGACCAATACCAATCTAATACTGATAAAAAAAAAATAGATTGCTAAATTTGTGATTATGGATGAGATGAAAAATAATAATAATAAACAAAATAAACAACATCCCTGATGATTGGATGAGATGAAATTAAAAAAATAATAATAATAATAAATAAATAATATCTTTAAGGACACATCAGCGATGTCAATATCCTTGATGATTGGATGAGACAAAACTTGTAAGTGGTTTGGTTCAAACCATATTTTAAACCAATCAATATGAAAAAAGTGTAATAAGTTACAAGTGAAAATGAAGGGTAATCTGGGTATTAAAAAAGAGTAGGAGAGAAAGAGATGTAAAAATAAAAAAAGCAAGAGAGTATTAGTAAAAAAATAAAAGATAGGAGAATTTTAGTAAATATAGGGGAGTGATTGTAAATTTCCCTTATTTAAATTCTCCTTCAAGAGGGTTTACATATGCAAAAAAAATGAGGTTCAGAACCCGGATTTTCGGGCCCAAATCCAAGCTTCATAGCATGGGTCAGCATTGGTGGACTGGGTCGGCCAATGCAGGCTAGGCTCGTCAGGCCTGTACGAGGGCAGGTGAGGGCCAAGCTCGAATGGTATTGGTTTGGGGTGGGCCTAGGTCTTCCAAGTTCACGGTTATGTGAGGTAAGGGATGGGACGGGGGCAGGTGATCCGCGGGGATTGGCTTGGCCTGATTGGCACACAACGGCTTAGCCTTAGTGCTGCTGCGTGCACGCGTAGCCAGTCATATAGCTACAAGTGTGGCAGCCCTTGTGCCATCTAATATGACTTTTTTTATTATTTTTTAAAAGTCTGATATTAAAACATTAATATCTTTTTAACCGCATGGCCGATTTCAATATGCCAGATATCTTTGTAATTCGTTGAGAATTTTCCATTCAGATGGTGATGAAAATTAGATTTTACTAAAAAAAATGACCTAAAAATTGAGGGATCCACAAAGCGATGCTTCATGTTATCGATTAAGGTCCAAATGATATTGGGTTTGAAATAAATTTTACGTAATTTTATGTATAAGCTTAGAACAACCAAATGAAGTCACCCAAAGAGTTTTGGTCCAAATCAGAGGGGTTAAAAATGGGGAATATATGCCAAGGCTAAAGCGATAATTTTGTATTAAATGGTAGCCAACCATTGTCGGATTTGAGCGGAACTTTATGCATAGCCTAAACATGGTTAACTAAGGCTTCTTGGAAGTTTTTGCTTAAATTGAGAAGGTCTGCACATTGAGAAACTGGGGTAAAATAGTCATTTTGCATTAAACTATAATCGCCATATTTGGACAAAATTTTATGTGCAAGTTTAAAAATAGCTAAAAAAATCATTCTAAGGGTTTTGGGTTTATTTGGAAAGGTTTTGGTATCAAGATTAAGCTATGGATAAATCGATCATCTTCGCCACATGGTCACCACGTGAGTCAACAACGTCCCAATCATCAGCACCAGAAGGGTCCTCCCGAGTTGTGAAAATTTCAGCGTGTGCAATATTGCATCAACTAAAGATGATTTCTATTCGGTTAGCACATCACATATGGTTTCATTCATATATTAAGAAACTGTAATCCAATAGCAACGTCATCTTTGGAGAGTTTGTTTTCGGACAAATAACGAAAATTTGATCTCACACCTCAGAGAGGAAAAAAAAAAATTCTTGTGGCACTGCTACCCAAAGGCATTTGTTGAGAAACCAACTGTTTTACACCAGAAAGGCTATCCTCTCTTCTCGCTCAGAGCTCTTTTGGGACAAATTATAGAAATTTGATCTCATCCCTAAGAAAAAAATAATGAACCAATTGCTTTACACTAGTAGATTGTCCCCTTACTTGATTTGTCCTCTCTTCCATTGAGCTCCAAAATCATGCTTTATGCAACTTTGTTGCTACTTGTTGACGACCCTCTCCCTTCTTTCCGGCTAGATGTCAATGAGTTCCATGACTCATTTTAGAAAATGGATGCCCTTTATACATTCTAAATTCAAGGATGTGATGGCAAGAAGATGAGAGAAAACTTAAAGTCTTTATCCTCTATTTTGCTCCGCAATTTTGTCCTTTTCCAATTTTTTCTCCCCCCTAAGTCTCTCTCTCTCTCTCACAGCTAAGTAGGAGCTGCGATATCCCTTGTTCTCCACCCTACATAGAGGCTACGGATGTCTGACCCCATCATTTCTCCTTAATCAGCACCAACCCTCAACCTTTACTATTCCATCTTCCTAGAGTAGTGAGATGGAGGACTCTTCCTCTCCTGAAAACCCTTAGAAACCCCATAGATGAATCGGTTCTCCTAGATGATGAAATGGAGGATAACCTCTCTCAATCCAGGGCCACTAGTCTGGTTGGTCTGGTCTTAGATGGGAAATAATATCGCTGATAAGCTGTCACTGAACCCCTAATTGCTGCCTAGAACCCCAAATTTCTTATGGAGGTTTCCTTTTTTGACCAAAACAAATTCCTTTTCCAATTCCAAAATATAACTGATCTTGAGAATGTTCTTAAAGAAGAACCATGGGCAGTTGGTGGAAATCTGATTGTGCTCGAACCATGGAAGCCAAGTCAGAACTGGAACTTCTCCTATGCTATATTCTAGATCTAACTGCACTCCTCCAATCTAGACCTCCTAGATCTTAAGGTTAGCACCCAGATGGCCTCAATAGTTGGTACCCTGAAGAACATTATGATTATCAAAGTATTTCAAGTAGGGCAGCGCAACATTATATCAAAGCTCGTGAGGTAAAGTGTGAACGTATCCCATGATCTTAAGGCTATTGAGTTGACCACTGGATTTCCCTACATTCATGAATACTAGATCTATGGCTGTAATGGGGCATCGGCATCTGCTATAGTTTTTTCTTTTTTTTCCTTTTTTTTTTTTTGTGATAGATCAGCATCTGCTACAGTGGTCGAAGCTGGAAGTGATAATCACTCATCTCAGGCGTTCTCTACCACAGGTACGCGTAACCTCCAGCATGTAGTCCCTCCTCCCGATATGTCACCTCACCAAACCGTTATAAGCCAATATACGTGGGCAGAATCTCTATACCAATCACCCTGAGCCGTCATTAGAATTACCCTGAATCATTCTTGGGTCACGCATACCTCTCATCGGCAACATTTCCTCATCATTCGTCTATCCTACCCAACCAAGATGGCAACCCTCATCACAACTCGTAATTTTCACCCCACACCTAGAAAATCATATTCTCCAAAACCCGGACATAACCCAAGCTCTCCTCACCCTCCTACCTACCTTGACCAATTGCTCCCTTGTTGGTAACCTAAATTATGGTATGGGCCTCACACTCCATTCTAGCCCACAATCCTCTTTATCTGATGTTAGGTTTATATCTATTTTATTATATTTAAGTTTCAAAATAAAATCATTATTTTATGTGTTTTGATTGTCTTATTATGGTGTGAGACTCTTGGGGTCAAGGTAGTGGAAAAGGGTCAACAACACCCTATGAGAGCCTTAAATTTTATTCATGACCACTACCATGAGTGGAGAAGTGGGCAAAGAGAATTGATTAAGATTAATTTCATTTATAAAATTAATTATTAATTCATATCATAGGTTATTGCCAAATGGAGGAAAATGGTCAATGTCATTATGTGGGTGCCCTGAAGTCCATTCATGGTCACTACCATGAGTGGGGAGGTGGGCTAGAAAATGGTCAATAACACCCTATGAAAGCTCTAAATTTCATTCATGGCCATTACCATGAGTGGGGAGGTGGACTAAGGAATTGATTGGGATTAATTCAATTTATTGAATTAATTTTCAATTCATGTCCATATGACATTATTCTCCAATTAACTTGCCATTAGTTGGAGGTTACTCTTGAGGAATCCAAGAGGGCGCAAGGGTTGGTTTTGGGTCTATATAAACCCAACCAAATACCTTGCAGAGACACATTGCACACATTGACACTCCATCTATTTCTACTCTTTGCAATCATACAAGTCTTTCTCTTTCTTCTATTTCCTCTAAGTCTTGTGTAAGGTTAGAGAGGGCTGCTGTGCTGTAGCTTTTTGCTCCTAGTAGGGACTAGAAGAACTGCCTTATCTTTTAGTGGAAGGTTGTTTTATCTTGGAGGTAGAAGGTGCAAAACAACTCTTGGCAGTAGAGGGCATCAATTACCTTAAAGGCAGCACTACAAGTGTGATTCAACCTCAATTCTGTTCGAAGCTTTTTCAGTTGCTGTGGTGGTGATTCAACATCTATTTGAATTTTATCCTCGTCTCATTTCAGCCAAGGATCAATACTACAACATCATATTAGTTTTTACTACAAAAGCTTTGTATTGTAATTTGTTTTATTTTTGTAAGAAATTGTAATACAATTACCCAACAAGTTTAAGATAATTGATTGTTGTAAAATTTCATGGCTAATCTTGGAGATGCGAGCCTCAACAGAGGTGATGACTCTAATAACAATGATGGCCTTTCAATCACCATCATAGGTGATGCTTCGAACAACAATGCCGTAGATGGAACTATTAACGGAGGAGATCCTTCAAGCATCAATGTTGAAGGAATAATCAACAGTCGAGGAGGCGGGGCTCATGTTAGCCATAATGGTAAGGGGATTCCTTATTTACCCACCATTGATTCAATTCCCAACAATGTTATCCCGTCGGTAACTGATCTTATCTCGGATTTGGGTAAGATGAGGATTGTCACTGAATTTGACAAAATTGAGCAGTTTGGAGGTCAAAACTTCAAATGGTGGAGGCAAATGATGTTGTTTGCATTAGCCCAAATTGGAGTGGTATTTGCCTTGATTGAACCCATGTCAGAAAAGAGCAATGATCCTGTAAAGGAGGGCAAAAGGGTGACTTGGATTCAAGCGAATCTTAAATGCATTATCCAGTGACTTATACCATGTGTATAGTTCATTGGAGTATGCATATTCAATTTGGAATGCTTTGGTAAATAAGTACTCTCTTAAGGATACTGGCTCAAAGAAGTACTTGGTGGTTAACTTTCTAAATTTTACTATGAAAGATAATGACACCATTTCAAACCAAATTGATCAATTTCAAATCCTGGTTGGAAAGCTAGCGAAGGAAAAAATGGTTCTACTAGAAGAATTTGTGACCGGTGCCTTGACTGAAAAGCTTTCATCTTCTTGGGATGCTTTCAAGTTGTCAATAAAACACAAGAAGACGGATTTGACCTTGGACCAATTGGTTGTCAGGATCAAAATTGAGGAAAAGAACCAGAACAAGGACAAGGTGAAAAAGACCTTGGGGAGAAACGCTTAAAAGCGAACTTGGTAGAAACCAACAAACAAGACAAGAAAAGGAAGAACCGTCAAAACTTTGATAAGCCTTCTTTTAAAAAGAAGAAACTCACTTGTTATGTGTGCGGTAAGCCAGGGAATTTCAAGAAATATTTTCGATTCAAGAAAAAAGAATCTGAAAAGGTGAACCTAGTTGAAGACAACGTCTTTGTAGCTATGGTCATAGAAGCAAATTTGGTTGAAAAGCCAAAGAATTGGGTATTGGATACCGGTGCTACAAGACACATTTGTAGTGATTTGAAGATGTTCTCCTCTTATTCCATGAGTATGGGAGACGAAAAGGTATTCATAGAAAATTTCCAAAGTGCCCCTATTATGGGAAAAGGAAAAGTAATATTGAAGCTCACTTCAGGGAAGACTATGGTTCCCACCAATGTCCTCCATGTGCCAGACATTAAGCGCAATTTGATTGCAGTTTCTTTGCTCAATAAAGTAGGAATAAAATTAGCTTTTGAGAGTGATAAGACAGTTACCACTAGGAACAATGTATTTGTGGGGAAGGGATACCTTAGTGAGGGGTTATTCTACTGAGGGGTTATTTGTACTAAGTGTTGAAAATATTGTAATTGAAAAAGCTAGTACTTCTTTTGCTTACATTATTGTCTCTACTAATTCTTTTGATTTATGACATGGTAGGTTGGGTTATAGTAGTGTAAAGTATATCACAAAACTATGCAAGTTATCCATGATCACCAATAAGGTGGAACCCCCTATGAACAAGTGTACAACTTGTGTAGAGGTAAAGTTAACCAAAAAGCCTCCTAAAACTGTAGATAGAAAGAGTGATCTCTTGGAATTGATCCATAGTGACTTGAGTGACTATAAGTCATATGAGTCTAGGGGAGGAAACAACTATGTCATAACCTTCGTAGATGACTACTTTATATATATCATGATTTATTTACTCAAATCAAAGGATGAGGCCGAAAAGACATTTATATCTTACAAAATGGAAGATGAAAATCAACTTGAGAAGAAGGTTAAAAGACTTAGAACCGATAGAGGGACTGAGTATTTTAACCTTGAAAAGTTTTGTGAGGAAAATAGAATTATCCATGAAATAACCACTCCATACCAACCGGAATCTAATGGGGTTGCCGAAAGGAAAAATAGATCTCTTAAAGAGATGATGAACTCAATGTTATTGACTTCAAATGTACCACTTGATATATGGGGGGAAGCTATGCTAACGGCATGTTATCTATCAAATAGAATCCCACATAACAAGACTGGTATGATTCCATTTGAGAAATGGTTTGGAAAGAAACCAAGTTTAAAACACTTACGGATTTGGGGATGTTTGGCCAATGTATTATTATCGGATACCAAGAAAAGAAAATTGAGACCAAAACATGTGATTGTGTGTTTTTGGGGTATGCTACAAATAGTACAGCATACCGGCTTATGGTGATTAAAGCTATGGATAATGTCATTGAAACAAATAGCATCATAGAATTAAGGGATGTTGAGTTCTTTGAAAACATATTTCCCTTTAAGTCCAATTTACTTACAAATAAGGATAGTCAATTAACTTACAAATAAGGATAGTCAATTGACTTACAGGGAAATAGAGTCAAATGAAATGGCTACCAATCAAGAATTGGGTAATGGTGATGGAAGTTAACCAAAGATGAGCAAGCGACTCAAAAGACCCAAATATTCGAATGATGAATGGCTTGTCTATTTAGTAGACAAGGATCCTCCTACATACAAAGAGGCTATTACATCATCAGATGCTGTCTTTTGAAAAGAGGCAATCAAGAATGAACTAGATTCAATCTTGGAGAATAATACTTGGGAATTGGTAAATTTACCAATTGGTTCCAAAACTTTGGAAACCAAGTGGATATTTCGAAAGAAACTAAAAAGTGATGGGTTAATTGATTGTTTCAAGGCTAAACTTGTAGTTAAGAGGTTTAGGCAAAAGCCTGACATTGATTACTTTGACACATTTGCCCCAATCTCTAGAATTACTAGAGTAAGGGTTATGTTAGTAATGGCATCAATACATAACCTGGTCATCTATCAAATGGATGTGAAAATATCATTTCTAAATAGAGACTTAGAGGAGGAAATTTACATGAAGCAACCAGAAGGTTGTGTTGTAAATGGACAAGAGAAAAAATTTTGTAAGCTTCGAAAATCTTTATATGGATTGAAGTAAGCACCAAAGTAATGGCATGAAAAATTAGACAAAGTTTTAATTTCAAATGGTTTCGTTGTGAACGACGCTAAAAGGTGCTTATATAGTAGGTTTCATGGTGGTAAGGGCGTATTCATACTGCTGTATGTAGATGATATGCTGATAATGGGAACAAACTTAGAAATAGTGAATCAAGCTAAGAAACTTTTAATGTCTAGTTTTGACACAAAGGAATTAGGAAAAGTTGATATGATCCTTGGGATCAAAATCATCAAGCAAGAGAATAGTATTTTACTATCCCAAGCCCACTATGTAGAAAATATACTTAAAAAGTATAAGTACCATGAAGTTTCAACAGTTAAAACACCTTTTGAAATGGGATGTCATTTGAAAAGAAACTTGGGTGAACCGGTGAATCAAAAAGGTATGCTCAAATTATTGGTTCAGTCACATATCTAATGAATTGTACATGTCTTGATATTTTCCTTGCGGTAGGAAAGTTGAGTCAACATACTTACAATCCAAGTAAGGAGCATTGGAATCCGATTGATAGATTGTTGAGGTACCTAAAAGGTACTATAAACTATAATTTGCACTATAGTGGTAAACCAGCGGTGTTGTATGGGTACTGTGATGCAAATTGAATCTCGGATACAAACGAGTCCTTAGCTACTAGTAGGTATGTATTTATACTAGCAGGCGGTGCCATCTCATGGAAGTCCACAAAACAATCTTGTGGGACGGGCTCTCCCATGGAAGCTGAGTTTATAGCCTTAAAAAAGGCGAAAACAGAAGCCAAATGGCGTAGAAACTTAATGACAGAAATTCCACTGTGGCAAAAACCGGTGCCATCAATATCATTACATTGTGATAATCAAGCGGCAATAGATCTAGCCAAGAACCGAATATACAATGGTAAAAGGAGGCACATACACCCAAGACACAATCTTGTGAGACATCACATAGATGAAGGAATGATAACTATCGATTATATGAAGTCAGAAAGTAACCAAGCTAACATATTTACAAAGCCTATGTCTCTCAAGAACTTGTGTGTAGTGCATCTATAGGAATGGGGTTGATGCATAATCCTTAGGTCATGTGATGGACACCCTACCTATGTGAAGAAACTTAATGCCTGAATTAGGTTCAAGGGATACAAACGAAGTCATGGATGACAAGCTCAATACTACTGCTTATTTAAGTATTCATTTCAAAATATAGATGGTGATAGTAGTACCACCACAAGGAGAAAGGTTGAGTGGTAAAGCTCTTAATTAGTCCAATCTCAGGAAATGTGGGGCTGTATTAATTGTGGTGCATATCGGGGACTAACTTAAGTGGATGTAGGGGGGTGTGACCGTCGCCGATGAGAACTTATAGGCAAGTTCTCTAAACATTCATGAGTCTAAGATAAGGGACATGGCCGGTTCAAAAGTCCAAAGTGATTGTATGATAGATAGCTCAAAAAGTCAACTTATGGGATGTGGTTGATGGATCGGTCAACTACACCAATAAGGAAAGGTTCAAGGAGTCTGACTCTACCCGTACTCTTTAGCGGGACTCATTAGACCTAGTGTCAGTTCAAGTCCGAAAGACACCTACAATGATGTGTCCTATAGTTTCTAATACAATCACATCACTTATGTCATTCGTGTCATTTGAAACTTGTGGGGGATTGTTAGATTTTATATCTATTTTATTATATTTAAGTTTCAAAATAAAGTCATTCTTTTATGTGTTTTGATTGTCTTGTTATGGTGTGGGATCCTTGGGGTCAAGGTTATGGAAAAGGGTACAACACCCTATGGGAGTCTTAAATTCCATTCATGACCATTACCATGAGTGGAGAGGTGGGCAAAGAGAATTGATTGGGATTAATTTCATTTACGAAATTAATTCTTAATTCATGCCACAGGTTATTGCCAAATGGAGGTAAATAGTTAATGTCATTATGTGGGTGCCCTAAAGTCCATTCATGGTCACTACCATGAGTGGGGAGGTGGCTAGAAAATGGTCAATAATACCCTATAAGAGCTCTAAATTTCATTCATGACCATTACTATGAGTGGAGTGGTGGGCTAAGGAATTGATTGGGATTAATTCAATTTATTGAATTAATTCCCAATTCATGTCTATATGACATTATTCTCCAATTAACTTGCCATTAGTTAGAGGTTACTTTTGAGGAATCCAAGAGGGTGCAAGGGTTGATTTTGGGTCTATATAAATCTAACCAAATACCTTGCAGAGACGCACATTGACACTCCATCTATTTCTATTCTTTGCAACCATACAAGTCGTTCTCTTTCTTCTATTTTCTCTAAGTCTTGTGTAAGGTTAGAGGGAGCTACTGTGCTGTAGCTTTTTGCTCCTAGTAGGGACTAGAAGAACTGCCTCATCTTCTAGTGGAAGGTTGTTTTATCTTGGAGGTGGAAGGTGCAAAACAACTCTTGGAAGTAATGGGCATCAATTACCTTAAAGGGAGCACTACAGGTGTGACTCAACCTCAATTCTATTTGAAGCTTTTTCAGTTGCTGTAGTGGTGATTCAACATTTATTTGAAGTTTATCCCTTTCTCATTTTAGCCAAGGATCAATACTACAACATCATAGTAGTTTCTAGCAAAAGCTTTGTATTGCAATTTGTTTTATTTTTGTAAGAAATTGTAATACAATTACCCAACATCTGAAAACTAACCTAGACCCAGCCACCTCCCCAATCTGTTAATTCCATGAGCATCACTGAACCACATTCCCTACCTCACAAAACTACCTCACCGACCCAACCCCTCCTCCTGCAGCTGGCTCCTTCTTTCTCCCATCTTATATCTGAATTGAAAAAACAGAAAAGAGCAAGACGGGAAAGACCCTACCCAAAACCTTCCCATAATATTGATTCCACAACACCTTAAGGCCAGCACTTTTTCACTAGATCACCCTGTGGAGGCTATGGAACAGCCCCATGGGGAATCATGAAAACCCTAAGATGGAATTGTCAAGGTTTGGGAGGTGCCTTGACAATTCATTCTCTCCTTAAGCTTATCCGAAGGGACAGGCCTGATATTCTATTCCTCTTGGAAACAAAGTATCCTACTCAGAGGCTAAATCAGTTGGATCGCAAGCTAAATATGAACAATATTTTTGGCATCGATTCTCATAATTTGTCAGGGGGTCTGGGGCTGCTATGGCAGAATCACATTCAAGTCAAGATTCTTTACGCAGACCTTACATTATTTGTACAAAAATCAAATCTACTGATAATATTGTCTGTTTTCTCCCTTGTCTATGGAGAATCGAATAAATCCAGGCGTATGGTTGTTTGGATAAGCTGAGAGTTGTTACTGTAAACAGAGTTGAAAAGTAGTTGTATATCGGGGATTTTAATTTCATACTCCTATAGCATGAGAAATCTGGGGTAACAAATCTGGGGATAGAGATCTACATGCCTTTATAGATGTTGTTAATTACAATTCCTTGTTTGATCTAGGCTCTCAAGGCCCTCCTTACATATGGAATAACAAGAGGAAGGGATCAGATAACATCCGTGTAAGACTTGACGGGGCTTTTGCTAATCATGCTTGGAAAAACAACTTTATAGACTCTGCAATTCTTTGTGAGACCTACAGTGGGGCCTGATCATTATCCATTGGTGATTGATACTGAAGGTGGTATCACTGCTGGACCGAAGTTGTTCCCTTTTGAAGCCAAGTGGATCCTCACTCAGACTGCCGCAATACCGCTACTAAGGTCATGTCATACCAAGAAGGTATCTTTGCTTCTTAGACCTTACATGACAAGCAAAGGAATTGTAGTCCAACCTTTAAGAGATGGAATGCTTAGGTTTTTGGCAACATACAATCCAATATTCAATTTCTCAAGGTTGAGCTTGACATTCTCATAGGTCTCCCTACTAGTTCCTTCTCCCAAGCCCACATGAACGAGATATCTTCCATATTGCTGAAGAGTTGCTCAAAGAAGAAGAATTTTGGAAGCTAAAATCTCAAATACAATAGTAAACTGTTGGGGACCTTAACATGGCCTTCTTTCACGCCTCTACTGCCCAAAGACGAAGGAAGAATAAAATTCTTAAACTCCAAAAGGCTGATGGCAGCTGGACTTCTTCCCAATCTGAGGTTTAAGGAAGAAATTATTTCGTTCTTTTAGCACTTTTATGAGTTTGAAGGAGTGAATCCAAATGACTTGCAATATGTCATAAATTGCATAAAGCCAAAAGTTACATCCGAGATTAACTTCGACCTATGCAAAATCCCATCTATGGAGAGATGAAGGATGCTCTGTTTGCTATGAAGCCTACAAATCTTATTTTAACAATTTTGGGAGCTCACTCAACATGACCTCTTCAGATTTGTCTCTGAATTTTTATGCATAGGATCTCTCCCTCCTAAGTTCAATAAAATTCTGGTTTGCTTGATTCCAAAGAAGACAGTCCCTCCTCTATGAATTATTATAGGCCATAAGCCCATGCGGGGTGGCTTCTGAAATCATTTCCAAGCTAATAGCATCCAAACTTAAAGCTCACCTTCCTTGCATCATTGATCCCCCTCAGTGTACCTTCATACCTGACCAATCCATTTCTGATAACGTCTTCTTCTTGGCACATGAAATGTATCATTATATCAAAAGGAAAAGGAAGGGCAAGAAAAACTTCATGGCTATGAAATTGGATATCAAAAAAGCGTATGATAGATTGGAATATGTCTTTCCACCATTGAAGAAGGAGATGCAAGGAAAGAGAGGGCTTCAGTGAAGAAGGATTTGCAGTTCGATTTTTCTAGAGAAGGATTGAAGAAGTAGGAGAAAGAGAGGGCTTCAGTCACTTCTTTGAACTCTCGGTTAGAGTTTCTATGAACCACAAAAAGTGTTTCCCTCTTTTGATCGACTATTAACAACAAAATCTAACACCTAGTCACGGTTGATAGAATCTTTTGATTTAGGGGGAGGGGAGTGAAATATTTTCAAAAATGTGGGGGAACTTGATATTTAGCGATAGTTCATGAGAGGGGAGTGATGTTTACCAAAAATAGAGATTTAAAGATGGTTTTTTCCTTTACCTTCATTTTGGGTTCATTTTTTGCGTACATTTTAGTAAATTTAAGGACCCGTATGGCTAATTTTACCACTTTTATATGTATGGTAATGTATATGATAGGTGATGAACACATTTATGTGTGAAATCTTAGGTAGTAAAGCATGCATTTTACATATTTAGAATGAAGCTACCTTGGGTTTTACTCTCTTTTTGCAGGTTTTATATTTTCAAGGCCTTAAGGACTATTGGACGCAATATCTTCAATTTTATACATAAAGAGCCCCCGTTTCTTTCCATGGCTGCGAAGAGGATGAAATCTTGAGCAAGATGCACATGTTGCATTAAAAATACACATCCGTTTGGTCACCCGTACAAGTGATTATTCTTTCTGGGCCAGAAAAAGAATAATAGATCAGAACTGAACCGAGATGCAGAACCAGCCCGTCTGCAGTTGCCCCAGGGTTATAAAGAATATTCTAATATGCCAAAAACAATTGATGGACCCCCTTGAGTGATTGAAGATTCATTTTTGGTAACAATAACTACCTAGCGTAGTTGGTGAGTTGTGGTAGACAAAATCCCTTGCTAATTAGGAGGTCTCAAGTTCGAACCTCTTGGCCCAATAGATTGCACACAAAAGAGAAGAAAAAAAGGCAAGAAATAAG